>NC_136483.1:2787500-2997500 GCF_053919585.1 Euprymna scolopes
TACATCATAGGAAGGAATAACTTGGATATACATCATAGGAAGGAATAACTTGGATATACATCATAGGAAGGGATAACTTGGATATACATCATAGGAAGGGATAACTTGGATATACATCATAGGAAGGGATAACTTGGATAAACATCATAGGAAGGGATAACTTGGATATACATCATAGGAAGGAATAACTTGGATATACATCATAGGAAGGGATAAATTGGATATACATCATAGGAAGGGATAACTTGGATATACATCATAGGAAGGAATAACTTGGATTAACATCATAGGAAGGGATAACTTGGATAAACATCATAGGAAGGGATAACTTGGATATACATCATAGGAAGGGATAAATTGGATATACATCATAGGAAGGGATAACTTGGATAAACATCATAGGAAGGGATAACTTGGATATACATCATAGGAAGAGATAACTTGGATTAACATCATAGGAAGGGATAACTTGGATATACATCATAGGAAGGGATAACTTGGATATACATCATAGGAAGGGATAACTTGGATAAACATCATAGGAAGGAATAACTTGGATATACATCATAGGAAGGGATAAATTGGATATACATCATAGGAAGGGATAACTTGGATAAACATCATAGGAAGGGATAACTTGGATATACATCATAGGAAGGAATAACTTGGATATACATCATAGGAAGGGATAAATTGGATTAACATCATAGGAAGGAATAACTTGGATATACATCATAGGAAGGGATAAATTGGATATACATCATAGGAAGGGATAACTTGGATAAACATCATAGGAAGGAATAACTTGGATAAACATCATAGGAAGGGATAACTTGGATATACATCATAGGAAGGAATAACTTGGATATACATCATAGGAAGGGATAAATTGGATATACATCATAGGAAGGGATAACTTGGATATACATCATAGGAAGGAATAACTTGGATTAACATCATAGGAAGGGATAACTTGGATAAACATCATAGGAAGGGATAACTTGGATATACATCATAGGAAGGGATAAATTGGATATACATCATAGGAAGGGATAACTTGGATAAACATCATAGGAAGGGATTACTTGGATATACATCATAGGAAGGAATAACTTGGATATACATCATAGGAAGGGATAAATTGGATTAACATCATAGGACGGAATAACTTGGATATACATCATAGGAAGGGATAAATTGGATTAACATCATAGGAAGGAATAACTTTGATATACATCATGGGAAGGGATTAGTTGGATTAACATAATAGGAAGGGATTACTTGGATTAACATCATAGGAAGAGATAACTTGGATTAACATCATAGGAAGGGATTACTTGGATATACATCATAGGAAGGGATTACTTGGATTAACATCATAGGAAGAGATTACTTGGATTAACATCATAGGAAGTGATTACTTGGATTAACATCATAGGAAGAGATTACTTGGATTAACATCATAAGAAATGATAACTTGGATTAAAATCATAGGAAGGAATCACTTGGATTAACATAATAGGAAGGGATTACTTGGATTAACATCATAGGAAGAGATTACTTGGATTAACATCATAAGAAATGATAACTTGGATTAAAATCATAGGAAGGAATCACTTGGATTAACATAATAGGAAGGGATTACTTGGATAAACATCATAGGAAGGGATAACTTGGATAAACATCATAGGAAGGGATAACTTGGATATACATCATAGGAAGGGATAAATTGGATATACATCATAGGAAGGGATAACTTGGATATACATCATAGGAAGGGATAACTTGGATAAACATCATAGGAAGGGATAACTTGGATATACATCATAGAAAGGGATAAATTGGATTAACATCATAGGAAGGAATAACTTGGATATACATCATAGGAAGGGATAAATTGGATATACATCATAGGAAGGGATAACTTGGATATACATCATAGGAAGGGATTAGTTGGATTAAAATCATAGGAAGAGATTACTTGGATTAACATCATAGGAAGGAATCACTTGGATTAACATAATAGGAAGGGATTACATGGATTAACATCATAGGAAGAGATTACTTGGATTAACATCATAGGAAGGGATTACGTGGATTAACATCATAGGAAGGGATTACTTGGATTAACATCATAGGAAGGGACTACTTGGATTAACATCATAGAAAGGGATAACTTGGGTTAACATCATAGGAAATGATAACTTGGATTAAAATCATAGGAAGGAATCACTTGGATTAACATCATAGGAAAAGATTACTTGGATTAACATCATAGGAAGAGATCACTTGGATTAACATCATAGGAAGGTATAACTTGGATTAAAATCATAGGAAGGAATCACTTGGATTAAAATCATAGGAAGGGATTACGTGGATTAACATCATAGGAAGGGATTACTTGGATTAAAATCATAGGAAGGAATCACTTGGATTAACATCATAGGAAGGAATTACTTGGATTAACATCATAGGAAGGGATTACTTGGATTAACATCATAAGAATGGGATAACTTGGATTAACATCATAGGAAAGTATAACTTGGATTAACCTCATAGGAAGAGATTACTTGGATGAACATCATAAGAAGGAATAACTTGGATTAACATCATAGGAAGGGATTACTTGAATTAACATCATTGGACGGGATTACTTGGATAAACATCATACGAAGGGATTACTTGGATAAACATCATACGAAGGGATAACTTGGATTAACATCATGGTACGAGATTACTTGGATTAACATAATAGGAAAAGATAACTTGGATTACAATCATAGAAAGGATTAACTTGAATTAACATCATAAAAAGGGATAACTTTGATTAACATCATAGGAAGGAATAACTTGGATTAACATCATAGGAAGGGATAACTTGGATTTAAATCATAGGAAAGAATAACTTGATTTACATCATAGGAAGTGATTACTTGAATTAACATCATAGGAAAGGATAACTTGGATTACCATAATAGGAAGTGATGACTTGGATTAACATAATAGGAAGGTATAACTTGGATTAACATCATAGGAAGGGATAACTTGAATTAACATCATAGGTAGGAATACCTTGATTTCCATCATAGGAAGTGATTACTTGGATTAACATCATAGGAAGGGATAACTTGGATTAACATAATAGGAAGGTATAACTTGGATTAGTATCATATAAAGGGATTACTTGGATTAACATCATATGAACGGATTACTTGGATTGACATCATAGTACGAGATTACTTTGATTAACATAATAGGAAAAGATAACTTGGATTACCATCATAGAAAGGAATAACTTGAATTAACATCATAAGAAGGGATAATTTTTATTAACATTATAGGAAGGAATAACTTGGATTACCATCATAGGAAGGAATAACTTGGATTAACATCATAGGAAGGGATAACTTGGATTAACATCATAGGAAGGGACTACTTGGATTAACATCATAAGAAGGGATAACTTGGATTAACATCAAAGGAAGGGATTACTTGGATTAAGATCATAGGAAGATATTACTTGGATTAATATAATAGGAAGGGATAACTTTTTTTTTTTTTTTTATTACATTTTCACCCCAAACAAGGCACATTGCCACTTTAATGTAGGGGGCTACTATCGGGAGAAACATCTACTGGGGTACTATGTAGGGATTAGGGCAGCGAGACGTTGGTTCACGTTGCACTTGAACTTATGCATGTCAGTACAGTTGGGGAAGCAGTGACCTGGAATGGAATTCCAAAGTCTAGCAGTTCTGGGGAAGAAACTACTGGAGTAGAAAGATCTTTTACATCTAGGAATCTCTACAGTGTGGGGGTGGGATTTTGTAGCTTGTCGGGTCTGAACAGGCAGAGGGATGCAACGTTTCGACGATGGGACAGAGGCTGAAGTTTTGATGCCAGTTTAGGGCCTATCAGATTTGCGACTCTCTTCTGAACCCTGTCAAGGAGCGAGAGACTAGTAGCCGATGCACCGGCCCAAATATGACAGCAAGACTCCATACATGGGCGAATAGTGGCCTTATAGAGGTACAGGATACTTTCGGGTGTTAGAAGTTTTCTAGCACGGTAGAGAGAGCCCACATTCCTCCCAGCGGCCCTGGCAATGCCATCGATGTAATTGTTCCAGCTCATGTTTCCTGTGAACGTTAGGCCAAGGAGCTTGAAAGACGTACTCTCAGCTAAAGAGTTGTTGGCCATTGCTATAGGTGGTAGAGAAGGTTTCTTGTAATTATTGAATGAAACCAGTTTTGTCTTGGTGGCATTGAACGTTACCATCCATTTTTGTCCCCATTCCACTACTGATTTGAGGTCATCCTCTAGTGTTTCTGCTATTACTTTAGATATATGTTCATTTGTTTTCCTGTCGTGCCTGCTATAGAGTGTGGTGTCATCAGCATATATACCCATCTTAGAGGCAATTTTGTTGGGGAGGTCATTTATGAATATCAGGAACAGCAGAGAACCAAGGATAGATCCCTGGGGCACTCCCGCATTTATATTATATTGTTTAGACGTACGACCATCGAGGACAACCTGGATTTTTCCCTTATCTAAGAAGGATTTAATTATGTTAAGTATTCTACCAGTGATACCGTAAGATCTAATCTTCCTGAGGAGACCCTCATGCCATACCCTGTCAAAAGCCTTAGATATATCTAGAGCTACCGCTCTGCCCTCTCCCGCTTTGTCCAGTGAATGGTATATGCGTTCAGAGATTACAGTGAGGATGTCTGCCGTGGAACGGGCTTGTCTAAATCCATATTGATGGTCGGTCAGAAGTTTAGCATCTGTAAGGTGATGGACTAGAGCATGGTTAATTAAGGTCTCAAATATTTTGGCAAAAAGTGAGAGGAGGCTAATAGGGCGATAATTTAATGGGTCAGTTCTTTCGTCAGAATTCTTGAATACTGGTACCACAGAAGCAGTTTTCCAACAACTCGGAAAGCAAGATTCATTAAGGCATTTGTTGTAGAGTTTGGAGAGAACTGGAGCTACTTCGGCTGAGCACTTTTTTAATAGCACAGCTGGGATGAGGTCGGGTCTACATGCTTTGGAAGTGTCAAGGTTTTTTATGATAGCATGCACCTGAGCAGGGGTGATTTCCAGATCGTCTAGCGTGGCGTCTGTCCGCATAGGAAAGTCAGGTAGGGGGTGGTTTAGAGGGTCCAGTGTAGAGTTGGAGGCAAACCGACTGGCAAGCATGTTAGCCTTCTCGGTTGCTGAGCAAAGAACCTCGTGATTGTTGGTTAGTGAGGGAATTGTTGATTGCCCATTATTTACTACACTGTTGTAGATTTTCCAGAAGTCACGAGTTCCTAATTTTTGTGCTTCGATGCGTTTTTTAGTGGTTTCCGTAAATTCCCTCTTAGCTGTCGCTATTTCTTTCTTAACGTTACTTCTAGCTTCTATGTACTTTTGTCTGTTTGAACTGGACTTATGTCGGTTAAACCTGCGGAATGCATGCTGCCTTTGAGCAATGGCAGTTGCGCAAGTCGAAGTAAACCATTGGGGAGAGTGGGGCTTGCTATAGAATTTCCGCATGGGAACATGCGCTTTGATTGCAGTTTTGAACCATTCAGTGGTCTCAGTTGCACACTGTTCAGCAGGAAGAGAAAAAATATTTCCCCATGGGGCGTCTCTGATAAGATCTCTGATAGCTTCCCAGTCAGCCTTTTTATAATATCTCGTTGTTTTGAGCACTGGCTCTTCAGTTTTGGGTCTGGAGTTTAGGGCGATTTCAACCATTATTACCGCATGATCAGCATTCCCAAGTGGGCTGTCGGCTTTCGTTACACAATCATCAGGAACTGTGGTCAAAAACAGATCTAATAGTGATGCGTGTTGTTCTTCCTGATCAGGGAAGCGGGTTGGAAAGTAACAATTTGCGATAGGGAGTGAGATACAGAGAAGCTATGAGTTGCGCTGCCTGCTGCATCTGTATAAGTAGAGAATCCAAGCCAGTTTTTGTGATGGACATTAAAGTCACCAAATACATGTACTTGGGCGCTAGTGTCGAAGGAGAGTGCTGTGTCTATGCTGTCAGATACTTTGTTTATTATGGTGCAGTCTTGGGTCGAGGGAGAGCGGTAGAGAAAGTAAAAGTAGCTAATGTTGTGTTGCATGATTAGTCTAAAGCACATAAAGGCTTGTTCATCCGTTTCTAGGTTTGTTTCTCTAGTCAAGGGAAGGGTATTACGAATGTAAACTCCAAGTCCGTGCATATGTCTGTCAGAGTCCTTACGGCAGAGTGGGAGATATCCAGGCATGTTAAAGTAGTTAGAGGGGATGGAGGAGTGTAGGTTAGTCTCACTTAGTGCTAAGATATCCGGGGTATTTGTTAGGAGAAATGCTTCAACATCAGCTAAATTAGTTCTAAGCCCACGGATATTTGTGAATGCAAGCCTCAAGGGAGGAGGAAAGTTGGATTTGTTTGTCCCTAAGCCTGGTTTAAGCTTATTTTTAGATTGTACTGTCATCATGTTTTTTAACGAGTTTCAGTTGGGTTAGGGGAAGCCGAATAGGAGGTTATGCAGAATATCACACATGCATCACAAGTAGACCATCAGCTGACCTTCCATTAACTAGGACTGTGGCCTCAGGAAAGCCCACCGGGAATGAGTGCAGGGTCCCTTTCCATGCGCGCCATGGCACTGCAAACATCCCGATATTATTCAACTGTTGATGGAGCAGCCGCTCTAAGCGCTACCAAAGAGTTAGGGCTCCTGTACTACCAGTCGGAAACAGCAGCCAGTAACTGTCAATCCGGTACCCTCAACCCATCAGGGGAAGGTCAACCCAATCTAATTGCTCAGGCATATGTGGTACTCAAGCATTCTCAAGTGCCCAGCTTTAGGGGTGGGGTGTGTCGGGAGTGGGGGAAATGGCGTTCATTGCCCTAGACAAGAAACAAGATCTACCAATGGGTGTTTCTGTCGAATCACTGTGATAGTATCTCTGCGCCTTACTAATAGGCAAAGAAGGAGTATGGAAGCCGGGCGATAGGCAGGACCTATCTACTCCTTAAGCAATTTAGGTATTGCAAACCGGTAATTTGTTTGAGTCACCAGCTCTAGGAAGGTTGTCATCCAAGACTGAAGAGGCCTCCCTCCTCTTTGGTTTAGTTTCAGAGTTTTCCTTCTCCTAGACGGATGATCTGGAAAGATCCACTGGGTCCGTCACCACTGAGAGGGTTTGCTCCGCGCCTGGGTTCTAATCCAGGTATTTCTGCGACCCCGCGTGGTTAGTTAATGTTATTGGGTTAGTTTGTAGAGGTTATATCTGCTAAATAGTTACACTCCTCAAAGTGGATTAGGGATATTGTTATTTCATTGTTAGTGGATAAAGGGGTTGAATAGAGCTCATGCAGTGTAAGCAACTATGATTGTAAGGAGGCTTGTTAGGAGATAATGTGGTTTGAGGCTTTCACTTTTGTTTATATATATTTTTTATTATTTTTTTTCCTTTTTTATTTTTATTTTTATTTATTTATTTTTTTTTTTATTCATGTGAGCTTGGGTCTAGTATAATATTAAAGTGTGAGTAGGTGTTAAGAATTGAACTACGAGTTGTGCCAAAACTATATTTTAGATGATAGCAGGGCATGAGATGCGAGTGCAATATAGTACGGGTAAAACAGTAAGTTTTGAGTCATGTGTAATTTGGTAAATAGATATATGGGCTGGTTTTAGTAGGTGCGAATAAAGTTGGAGGTACAAGGTGAGTTTCTATTATTGAGAGAAGATGTTTTCAGCTTTCAAGTAAAAGTTATGGACATTTAGCATAGCAAGGAGCATTGGTTCAGTTTCGTATTAGCGTTGCAAAGCTATCTAAGAGGAGACAGTTGTGTAATGCAGTGCGGTGTGCTTTGCTTCCGAGTATATACTTTGGCTGTTTAATACCAACTGGAATAGGAATGAACTCCAATGCATGTCTAGAGGGTAGAATTATATAGATGTTTAGTGATGACTAAGCAGTTAGCATGTGAGAGTCAGGGGCTGGAAGTTAAAGATTCCAGTACAAAACGGAGTGAAATGTAGGAGTTAAGTGGTGGTTTGGTGGGAAGGAGCAGATTGTTAGCCTTCAAGGGATAGGGGTTATTAATTTACAAGAAACAGATCTACATTAGGATTTAGAGTGGCAGGTAAGTTTTTTTTTTTTTTTTTTTTTTTTTGCGCATGCAGGCTAGACAGAGGTAATCGTCTTGGAGGTAAAATGTATATTGGGATTCCGTAGCTAGCAGTTAGGTGTTTGTTCCAGTTACAAGAACTAGTTCATGGTGGATCGGAATTCCGTATTTCGTATTTATAGGAAGACATTAAAGTAAGGCACGGAGCATAGCATCCACTCAGGAAGAATAGCTCTAGTATCACAGCTAAGATACTGCATATTTAGGTAATGAATAGTGAAAGTTAAATTAGGTGGGACTTTTTTAATTTTTTTTTTGCACCTTACCATGGCTGTTACTATTAAGTATTGTACTTAAATAAAGTTCTTCTGTCATCTAAATAAGCTAAATAGGGATTCCCCCTCCGCATTACTACGTCGATGTGACATGGTAAAAAAGAAATTAGTCAGGAAATTGTTTTTAAAATAAGTGAATCAAGAAGGGTCAAGATGTCTGAGAAATAAGATAAAAATTACATCGAGAAAAAAAAAAATAAATAAATAAATAAATAAAAACAAAATAAATAAATAAAATAAAATAGAAGGGTTAGATTTGTTTGGTTTAAAAAGGATAGAATAAAATATAAGAATAAGATAAAGTGTGCAAAGGAAATACAAAAAATGTACTTAGCTAAAAATTAGATCTTCGGTGTGGTGGCAAATGGCTCTCTTCGACCACCATGCAAGTGCCGCTAAGGGAATTTTAACCTTACTATGCCAGGTCATTGGAGTAGGGGGGGGCACACCTTACATTTGTGGTCGTTAGTGAGCTTTCCCTTCTTTTAAAAGGAAAGGAAAGAAAACCAATATTCTGCTTATATATTTTGAATAGATTCTGAACTTCGTCACATTTAGATTTTACAACAGTAACTTGGCCAGGCATGAATTAAATTAAAAACTGGGCAATTAGGCTGAAAAGAAATATAGAAGCAAATACGCAATCTGAAATCAAGACAATTTCTTGTCTGAGATATTTACCAGTAAAGAAAGTCCGTGCGTCTTTTTTTTTTCGTCTACGACTCATTTTTAGGCACAGTTAATAATTCGGGTGTTTATATGTCAAGCGGTCGACTTCATATTTAAATTAATCTATTTCAATGAGAGTAGATTATGCATAAAAAAGGAAAAAAGTTATTCTGTCATCTAAATAAGCTAAATAGGGATTCCCCCTCCAAATTACTACGTCGATGTGACATGGTAAAAAAAGAAATTAGTCAGGAAATTGTTTTTAAAATAAAACTTGGATTAACATCATAGGAAGGAATAACTTGGATTAACAACATAAGAAGGGATCACTTAGATTAACATCAGAGGAAGGGATTACTTGGATTAACATCATAGGAAGGGATTACTTGGATTAACATCATAGGAAGGGATAACTTGAATTTACATCATAGGAAGGAATAACTTGAATTAACATCATAGGAAGGAATAACTTGATAAAAATCATAGGAAGGGATTACTTGGATTAACATCATAGAAAGGGATTACTTGGATAAACATCATAGAAAGGGATAACTTGATTAACATCATAGGGAGGGATTACTTGGATTAACATCATAGAAAGGGATTACTTGGATAAACATCATAGGAAGGGATAACTTGGATTAACATCATAGGGAGGGATTACTTGGATAAACATCATAGGAAGGGATTACTTGGATAAACATCATAGGAAGGGATAACTTGGATTAACAACATAGGAAGGAATAACTTGATTAACATCCTAGGGAGGGATAACTTGGATTAACATCATAAGGAGGGATTACTTGGATAAACATCATAGGAAGGGATTACTTGGATTAACATCATAGGAAGGGATAACTTGGATTAACATCATAGAAAGGGAAAAATTGATAAACATCATAGGAAGGGATAACTTGGATTAACATCATAGGAAGGAATAACTTGATTAACATCATAGGGAGGGATTACTTGGATTAACATCATAGGAAGGGATTACTTGGATTAACATCATAGGAAGGGATAACTTGGATTAACATCATAGGGAGGGATTACTTGGATAAACATCATAGGAAGGGATTACTTGGATAAACATCATAGGAAGGGATAACTTGGATTAACATCATAGGGAGGGATTACTTGGATAAACATCATAGGAAGGGATTACTTGGATTAACATCATAGGAAGGGATAACTTGGATTAACATCATAGAAAGGGAAAAATTGATAAACATCATAGGAAGGGATAACTTGGATTAACAACATAGGAAGGAATAACTTGATTAACATCATAGGGAGGGATTACTTGGATTAACATCATAGGAAGGGATTACTTGGATTAACATCATAGGAAGGGATAACTTGGATTAACATCGTAGAAAGGGATAACTTGATTAACATCATAGGGAGGGATTACTTGGATTAACATCATAGAAAGGGATTACTTGGATAAACATCATAGGGAGGGATTACTTGGATTAACATCATAGAAAGGGATTACTTGGATAAACATCATAGGAAGGGATAACTTGATTAACATCATAGGAAGGGATTACTTGGATTAACATCATAGGAAGGGATTACTTGGATAAACATCATAGGAAGGGATAACTTGGATTAACATCATAGGAAGGGATTACTTGGATTAACATCATAAGAAGGGATTACTTGAATTAACATCATAGGAAGGGATTACTTGGATAATATCATAGGAAGAGATTACTTGGATTAACATCATAGGAAGGGATTACTTGGATTAACATTATAGGAAGGAATAACTTGGATTAACATAATAGGAAGGGATTACTGTGATTAACATCATAGAAAGAATTACTTGGATTAACATCATAGGAAGGGATTACTTGGATTAACATAAAAGTAAAAGATAACTTGGATTAACATCATAGAAAGGAATAACTTGAATTAACATCATAAGAAGTGAAAACTTTGATTAGCACCATAGGACGGAATAACTTGGATTAACATCATAGGACGGAATAACTTGGATTAACATAATAAGTAAGAATAACTTTGATTAACATCATAAGAAGGGATAACTTGGATTAACATCATAGAAAGGGATTACTTGGATTAACATCATAGGAAGGGACTACTTGGATTAACATCATAGGAAGGGATAACTTGGATTACCATAATAGGAAGTAATAACTTGATTAACATCATAGGAAGGACTAACTTGGATTTACATCATAGGAAGGAGTTACTTGGATTAACATCATAGTAAGGGATTACTTGGATCAATATAATAGGAAGGGATAACTTGGATTAACATCATAGTAAGAGATTACTTGGATTAACATTATAGGAAGGTATAACTTGGATTAACATTCTAGGAAGGAATAACTTTGATTAACATCATAAGAAGGGATACATTGGATTAAAATCATAGGAAGGAGTTACTTTGATTAGCATCACAGAAAGGATTAAATTGTATTGACATCATAGAAAGGAATAATTTAGAAGGGATTACTTGGATAAACATGATAGGAAGGAATAAATTGGATTAACATCATAGAAAGGTATTATTTGGATTAACATCATAGGAAGGAATTACTTGGATAAACCTCATAGTAAGAGATTTCTTGGATTAACATCATAAGAAGGGATAACTTGGATTAACATCATAGGAAGGGATTACTTGGATTAACATCATAGGAAGGGATTACTTGAATTAACATCATAGGAAGGGATTTCTTGGATAATATCATAGGAAGAGATTACTTGGATTAACATCATAAGAAGGGATTACTTAGATTAACATCATAGGAAGGAATATCTTGGATTAACATGATAGGAAGGGATTACTGTGATTAACATAATGGGAAGGGATTACTTGGATTAAATCATAGTAAGAGATTACTTGGATTAACATAAAAGGAAAAGATTACTTGGATTAACATCATAGAAAGGAATAACTTGAATTAACATCATAAGACGTGAAAAATTTGATTAGCATCATAGGATGGAATAACTTGGATTAACATCATAGGAAGGGATAACTTGGATTAACATCATAGGAAGGGACTACTTGGATTAACATCATAAGAAGGGATAACTTGGATTAACATCATAGAAAGAGATTACTTGGACTAACATCATAGGAAGAGATTACTTGGATTAACATAATAGGAAGGGAAAACTTTAATTAACATCATAGGAAGGGATTACTTGGATTTACATCATAGGAAGGGATTACTTGAATTAACATCATAGTAAGAGATTACTTGGACCAACACCATACGAAGGGATAACTTGGATTAACGTCACAGTAAGGAATCACTTGGATTAATATCATAGGAAGGGATAACTTGGATTAACATCATAGGAAGGAATAACTTGGATTAACATCATAGGAAGGGATAACTTGGATTAACATCATAGGAAGGAATAACTTGAATTAACATCAAAGGAAGGGATTACTTTGATTAAAATCATAGGAAGGGATTACGTGGATAAACATCATAGGAAGGGATAACTTGGATTAACATCATAGGAAGGGATATCTTGGATAAACATCATAGGAAGGGATTACTTGCAGTAACATCATAGGAAGGGATAACTTTGATTAATATTATAGGAAGGGTTAATTGGATTAACATCATAGGAAGGGATAACTTGGGTTAAAATCATAGGAAGGTATAACTTGGATTAACATCACAGGAAAAGATTACTTGGATTAACATCATAGAAAGGGATAACTTGGATTAAGATCATAGGAAAAAATAACTTACATTAACATCAAAGGAACGAATTACTTGGATTAACATCATAGGAAGGGATAAATTGGATTAACATTATAGGAAGGGATAACTTGGATTAACATCATAGAAAGGGATAACTTGGATTAAAATCATAGGAAGGTATAACTTGGATTAACATTACAGGAAGGGATTACTTGGATTAACATCATAGGAAGCGATAACGTGGATTAACATCATAGGAAGGGATAACTTGAATTAACATCATAGGAAGGAATAACTTGGTTTAACACCATAGGAAGGGATAACTTGGATTAACATCATAGGAAGGGATAACCTGGATTTACATCATAGGAAGGTATTACTTGGATAAACATCATAGGAATGGATATTTTGGATTAACATCATAGGAAGAAATAACGGATTAACATAATAGGAAGGGATATCTTGGATCAACATCATAGGAAGAGATTACTTGGATTAACATCATAGAAAGGGATAACATGGATTAACATCATAGGAAAGGATAACTTGGATTAACATCATAGGAAGGGATCAATTGGATTTACATCATAGGAAGGGATAACTTGGATTTACATCATAGGAAGGGATAACATTAATTAACATCATAGAAAGGGATAACTGAGATTAAAATCATAGAATGGTATCACTTGGATTAACATCATAGGAAGGTATAAGTTTGATTAACATCATAGGAAGGGATAACTTGGATTAAAATCATAGGAAGGTATAACTTGGATTAACATCATAGGAAGGGATAACTTGGATTAACATCATAGGAAGGGATAACATGGATTTACATCATAGGAAGAGATTACTTGGATAAACATCATAGGAAGGGATAACTTGGATTAACATCATAGGGAGGGATTACTTGGATAAACATCATAGGAAGGGATTACTTGGATTAACATCATAGGAAGGGATAACTTGGATTAACATCATAGGAAGGGATATCTAGGATTAACATCATAGGAAGGGATTACTTGGATTAACATCATAGGTAGGGATTACTTGAATTAACATCATAGGAAGGGATAACTTGGATTAACATCATAGGAAGGGATAACTTTGATAAACATGATAGGAAGGTATAACTTGGATTAACATCATAGGAAGGGATATCTAGGATTAACATCATAGGAAGGGATTACTTGGATTAACATCAAAGGAAGGGATAACTTGAATTAACATCAAAGGACGGGATAACTTGGATTAACCTCATAGGAAGGGATAACATTAATTAACATCATAGGAAGGAATAACTTGGATAAACATCATAGGAAGGGATAACTTTTATTAACATCATAGGAAGGGATAACTTGGATTAACATCATAGGAAGGGATAACTTGGATTAACATCATAGGAAGGGATAACTTGAAGTAATATCATAGGAAGGGATAAATTTAATTTACATCATAGGAAGGGATAACTTTAATTAACATGATAGGAAGGGATAACTTGTATTCAGTTAAGCAGAGGATGAAGAAAATCTGTATTAACTGCCATCTCATTTCTTTTAAACATGCTGAATGAGCTTTTTTGCATGAACAATGAATACTAGGATCTTGGAATGTAATAATATTGTTTTTCTTTTATATGTGCTCTGTTGTTTTATTGAGTATACATTGAGCTTCTTAACAAAAGGGATTGGTATAAACGCACACACACACACACACACACACACACACACACACACACACACACAAACACAAACACACACACACACACACACACACACACACACACACACACACACACACAGAGAGTAGTTTTTCATCCTTTCGGGAATCATCAGGGCATGGTGTCACTATATATATATATATATATATATATATACTAATATATATATATATATATATATTCTCTATAATATAAAGCTGAACGTCTATGTGTGTGTGTCTGGTCAGGAATAGGCTCCTACATGGTTTATTATTATAGAAAACTGATCTCATATAATGGTAGAAGATGTATCGAGACACAGGAATGGGTATGTTTGATCTGGCATAATGATGATTTATTAATATTGTGGGGTCTGCCTACGCGCCTGGTCCACAAAGTATGGAAATAAAAAATAAAACAAAAACGTATCCAAGTGTTTTTGATATAGATGTACATAATAATACATTGATAAGTATGCTTTAATTTAAACAGGGATAGTATAATAAAATTGTGGGGTCTGCGTTCGCGCTTGGCCTCCATAGAATGGAAATAGGCACAAACTGTAATAAAGACTTTTCATATCTATATGCGTAAGCATACTGTGATAATTACGCTTCAGTTTGAAGAAATATGGTATAATAAAATTATGGGGTGCTCGTTCGCGCCTGACCTCCATAGAATGGAAATATGTCACAAAGTGTAACAAGGTTTTTTTAATATAGATCCACAGAATATTGTGATTGTGAAAAGGTATGGTATCATAAATTAGTGGGTTTATCTATTTTATTTTTACTTTCATCATATTTTGCTTTGGTTTTGATACCACCAAATTCGAAGCTATCTCTTTACAACCCTTCCTTTTCATAACCTATCATACTTTCATAAATCAGAGTCCATTTTCTGTAGGCTGTTTTTGAACCCAGTCAACGACGAGTACTTTTGCTAGTATATACAGTAGCGTCCAAAAGTTAAGGGCTAATAGTTTCAAGACAATTTTTAGTACTTTTTAAGAAAAACCGTTCATTTAAAATACTTAATATGCATATATACTTATAGATATACTCATCACTCATGTCTCGCCTAAATTTCATAAGCATCCGTTGGATATTTTTGAAGTGATGACCAATAGCACAAAAGTTTGTCCAAATTCTCGTGGTCCAAAAGTTAAGGGCTAGGCGGTATAATCTTTAATTTTTATAACAGTAAGGTACTGTATAGGTGGACAGGAGTTATCGCCCCTGAACATACTTTACATAAGTGGAGTTTCCAACGGGTAAGAGTTATCGCCCCTGGCTCATAACTTTACATTTACATCACCAGAACCAACACACGTTTGCCAACGCAAAACAAGTGTATTTATGTCATTAACGTAAAAAATCTTGTGTTCTGGTGGCGATGAAGTCGCTGAAGGCGTCTTTAATATCGCTAAGTTTTTGAAGCATTGCTCACACAGAAAGTTGTTGAGATACTTGAACAAGTGGTGGTCGGTACGTAAGACGTCTGGAGAGCGTGGCGGATGAGGCAGAATCTCGTAGCACAATTCGTTCAACTTCTGCAGGGTCGGTTTAACAACATGCGGTCGGGCATTGTCGTGGAGGAGAATTGGGCCTTTTCTGTTGACTGATGCTGGGTGTTGTTGTTGAAGTTTCTGATGCATTTCATTCATTTGTTGACAGTACTTCATCATCGTAATGGTTTCGCCTGCATTCAAAAAACTCTAATGGATGAGACCGGTCGTAGACAATCAAACAGTCAGCATGACCTTCTTTTGGTGCAACTCTGTCGTGGAGTGTTGTCGGCGTCTAACCACTGAATTGAGCGTCGCTGGTTATCATAAAGAATGCACTTCTCATTTCAAGTCAAAACACGGCCGAGAAACGGGTTGTTCTTGTTGCGTAAAAGAAGGGAAGATGATACTTCATAACAGCGTTTCTTTTGGTTGTCGTTCAATTCGTGAAGCACGCATTTATCAAGTTTTATTATCTTTTCAATCTCTTTTGAGTGGTTGGAAATCGCCGTATACACTACATCTAATTGAGAAGTAAGTTCTCGAACAGTTGTGCATAGGTTGTCTTCAAGCTCTTAATTGATCGTTGTCAACATCTGATGGCCGACCAATGGCAGCTGCACAAGTAGAAGTAAACCATTGGGGAGATTGAGGCTTGCTATAGAATTTCCATGTGGGAATATGTGCTTCAATTGCAGTTTTGAGTCATTCAGTGGTCTCATTCGCGCACTAATCAGCTGAAAGAGAAAAAATATTTCCCCATGGGGCATCTCTGATGAGATCTCTGATGGCTTCCCAGTCAGTCTATTTGTAATACCTCATTGTTTTGAACCGTAGCTCTTCAGTTTTGAGTCGAGAATTTAAAGTGATTTCTACCATTATCACAGCGTGATCAGTATTCCCGAGTGGGCTGTGGACATTTGTTATACAAGCATCGGGAACTGTTGTCAGAAATTGATCTAGAAGTGAAGCATATTGATCTTGATGGTCTGGGAAACGTGCCGGAAATGTAACCGTCTGTGATAAGGGTTTTCTTTTGCTAACCAAGGAACTTGGTTTTACTGGGCATTAAAAATAGTCATCTAAATATTAATTTACTTGTCCAACGCCCGCTCTCACAAAAATCATCACTCTCGCAACATTTATAAGAACATTTACAAGCGCTCTTTATCAGTTAAAAATAACATAAACCATTTCCTGTCCCAAAATTTTCAAAACAAACAAACAAAAAAAAAACATGGCTGTCTATTTAGGGTTCAAATTGACTATCTTATTTTATAATTTAAAAAAGTTATGTTGAGAGGAAACTGCTAGTTTTTTTCTGATTATAGATTCCTTAAAAAGAATGTGCAAGTGAATTGCCATTTTATCTTCATATAATTGTGAAAGCAGCTGAAGAGGGCAATTGCCAGAGATAAAAATATTGTTTTTTTTTCTGCTCAGCGTCGACCAAAAACAATAAATCTAAAATTTTAGTATAGCATTAAAAAGATACCAGGTTCCTGCAATAAATTTCCAGACTTTATCGGATGGATACTTTTATTAATAGTACACACACTGAACTCTAGTGACATTCGGAGTAATCTCCCCCGGCTGCAACATACGTGTTGCACCGTTCCAACAATTTCTTAAACGTCTCATGGAAGTCCTCTTGATTGACACTCGTCTTTTTCATCTTCTCAATTGTCTCATTACAACAGCCTCTACCGTTTTCCTTGAGCTTAAGGAATAACCAAAAGTTACAAACAACACCGTTTGGATTATAGGGAGGATGGGAAACTGTCTTGATGCCCATCTTGGTCAAATATTTTATGACTCTCGGGAAAAAAACTTCACACAAATCTTCTTCACCTTTAGTTCCTAGCGAATAATTGTGTGTACAGTTCCACACTGACATTAAACTGCAATTATTGCTAATATAGACACACGAAAGTCCTTATCCATGAAATTCTTTATTTGGCCAATCAACCCTGGTGTTCTGACTTCCTTACTTCTCTCACACCTCTCATTATCCCTCACAAACTCCTACCTTCCTTGAATCTCTTATGCCACTTTAAAACTGATGCTCGATTCATGTATGATGGTCCAAATACTTTCTGAAGCATTCCATACCTGCTTGTGGCATTTTTCCAAGTTTAAAACATAATTTTATTGCATATCATTCTTCTAATGTGTCCTCACGGTCAGATTGCATTTTTGAATTTCCTCAGCTATGACAATCAGGAATTTGTACGGTGTATTCCAATTCCTGCTGTAGCTGTCCATTTTAATCTAAAATCATAAAAGTTGGTAAGTCATCTCATAATATGTACAGCAATAAGATATTGAATTTTCAAGAGTTTCGATAATTTTAAATGTTTGTACAAAAAATGTCTGATGACGTATTGAAGGGATCTCGTATACAAATTACATTATTATTTTTCAGTGCATAAGAAAAATAAGAAAGAGGAATGGGTTGGGCGTAGGTGACAGAGGGTTGAGGAAAATAGCGGAAATAGAAGAGAGACTATACTATAGAGAGAGAGAGAGAGAGAGAGAGAGAGAGAGAGAGAGAGAGAATAAAGAGACGGCGGGAGAGAAAGTTTTTCAAGTTTTAATATAAATATATTGCACGCATTATCTTACATCTTTTATTTACTTTTCATGACGTATGCAAAAAAAAAACAGGTACAAACAAACGATGAATTCACGACAAAACATTATTAATAAAAAAATCATTTTATTATTCAAAAACAAACAAAAATATAAATTACATTTAGAAAGGAGTAGATGACTATTATTTTAAAACAGCTTTTGTTAAAATGTGAAGGTTAATTATTCTAATTTGTAAATATTATTGAAAAGAAGTTTATTATTTCTTTTTAAAAACAAAAAAATATATACTATTGCTTATCAAGATTCAAAGGGGATAATTATATTTTTGCAAGGTTGGTCTTCCATAGATAAAATTCGATCATTCACAAAATGTTAATATTAGAAATGTTTTATATATCATTATAAATTGATGAATAAAATTATCCCATTAATTATCAACATTAAAAAATCATCTTTTCCTATAAAATATTTTAAATATACCAGCTGCAACTCTCTGAAAATGTTCAAATGAGTTAAAAAAATTTCTTTTTAATTTGTGTATAACTCAGTTATCCATTTTTATGCCGTATATTTCGGAATACAAAAATATCACGTTTTTTGACATTTCTCCATTATTTAAAACATGTTCTATTTAATAACAATTTATGAATATCTTTGAAATGTGCTTTAAAAACTTACAAATGCATTTTGTCACGTTAAAAATCATATTATGCTAGCCATAGCTCTTTACAAAATATATTGAGTTAGACATTCTCTTTTTTTTTATTTCAAAGAGTATTCTTTATGCGTTTCTGATGGATTTATGTTTTCAAGAAATGGGAACAAACAAACAACATCTGGGATTTGCAAACAAGTTGACTAAGGACGAGTAAATTTGACGTTGAAACTATTTCATCGGAGTTCACCATAAAAGTAATTGAATGATAAATGAGTAATAAAAATTTAACGAAATCAAATAACTCCTTGTTTTTGTTAATTAAAAATATTGCTCATACAGGGTGTTGCGCAAGTCGTGAACACATTTCAAAAACTATTAAGGATATAAAATATCTCAAAAACTAATAAGGCTACAAATAGCATACCGATATATATATATATATATATATATATATATATATATATATATATATATATATATATATATATATGGCGATTAAGCTACACTGAATATTCCGCGTTTCATTCACTCTAGGATTCTTCAGGCTTATGCGCCCGTGGATGAAAAGCGGAATATTCAGTGTAGCTTAATCGCCATATATATTTTATAAATTACAAACTAGCTCTACCTACGTATTGAGCACTTTTGAAGTAAATATTTAAAGTTTACGCATAAATTTATACTTTCGTATATTAATTTATGTGAGTAAATGAAGTAGTTATATATGTATATATATATATATATATATATATATATATATATATATATATATATATATATATATATATATGACTCGTTTATTTAACCACATAAATTAATATATGAAAATATAATTTTATGCGTGAATTTTCAGTATTTACTTCAACAGTGCTCAATACATAGGTAGAGCTTGGTAGTAAGCTATAAAAATATATATGGCAATTAAGCTAAAGAGAATATTTAGCGTTTCATTTTCGTCCTGATGAATTCTCACTAGAATGAAACGCAAAATATTCTGTGTAACTTAATTTTCATATATATTTTTATAACTCACTTTCTATCTACCTATCTATCTATCTATCTATCTAATCTAATCTCTCTCTCTATCTCTCTCTCTATATATATATATATATATGTATATGTGCATATATATATGTATATGTGCATATATATAATATATATATATATATACTATATATATATATATATATATATATATATCCTTGATAAATTTAGCTTTAAAATCATGTCACTTCCATTTAGCATATATAGTTCAGTAGATATAAAGTCTTAAAATTTGTCCAAGACTTCTGGAACACCATATATATCAAGATTTCAAACCAAGAAAACATTTTATTGCTATAAAATATATTAAATATCATCTTAAATTTACAAATAAAATTATTTACTCACTAATTAACACATAAAATGATATTTTCTATAAATGTACGTAAAGATAAAAAAAAAAGCAATAATTCATGCTGCAAGTCTGTGAAAACCTTTTACGAGTTCCATGTGTATTCTTTATTCATTGTTTTGTGGAAATATTTTTCTAAACATGAAATGGAAATTAATACAATAAAGTTTAATGGAGGGTGAAAATGAGGAAAATCTTTATTCTTCTTTTTTAAAAAAATCATAAAATTCATTAGTTCATGAATAATTAATAGAAATATAACTGAAATTGAAAAAGACCCCTGATTTCTTTTGAAATGTAAAATTTCTGGTAATTTTAATAATATCTTAAATTAGGCACTTTATTTCAATTTATGAAAAACAAAATAACACCAGATCAGCTGCATTATTTTCGAGTTAGACTGAACATTTCTGTCTAAACTTCTTGAACAATATCAACGATTCTTTTTCAATTGGGTTTTGGATGATAAACTGAGACTTTACTAAGATTAAGACGATAGCGTTTAGAGAGCCCTTTTCTGCAACAGCATCACACGCAGAGAGTACAATTGATTTCTACAGAATGTGGCGTGATCTGTCTGGTAATTTTATCAATATCTTAAATTGGGCATCTTCGATCAATTTAGTTGAAAAAAAAATAACACCAGATCGGTTGCATTATTTCCGGGTTAGATTGAACATTTTTTGTCTACACTTTTCGAACAATAGCAACGGTTCTTTTTTATTTGTTTTTGTAAAATCATTCAATATGATAATCAATTAAATATCCATGGCATTTCGTATCAATGATAATTTTTATAATTAAAACAAATTCTAACATGGTTGTTGCATTTCGTCAAGTAGAAGATCCTGAGGACCAAAGATTGGATTCTGTACATCTGTGTTCAACGGTTGTGAAAGGTCTTGAAGCATTTCATGGCTTTCGTGACTCTTAAGATGGGCGAAAGAAATCTTTGTGTCGGACATCTGAAAAGGAAAGAAGGATCTATATATTAATATCGTAGTGCCTTTAATGTACGTAGTGTCACGGTTTCCATATTATAAATTGTTATCCGGGAGATCCTATGTATTAAAAAGGAGGAAAGAAGGTTATAACATTCTACGAACATACAATTAAATACGCTAATTTAATGTGCGTAGTATATTATCACCTTCTACCCTCCTTTTTAATAAATAGGATCTCCCAATCACTGAAGATAAAGTGTAAAATAAATAAATAAAAAATATGACGCCACTTTTAGGCCGTACGTGAAACTAAAATATATCTTCTTGGTATTCTGGCTGAGATCCAAGGGGAGTATCTGTTCTGACAAAAGATGGTCTAATATGTTGTGGGGGTTCGTTCACGCCGGGCATATGTCATAGATTCCTATTAGGATATTGGAGATAAACCGTAATAACCAGATATATTCTAAGACTAAATTAACCAAACTACTTAGATAAATACTTTTACAGTTTTAACAAAAGGGCTGCAATAATATCCTGGGGTCTCCATTCAGACGGAATGTCCACAGAATGCCCAGAAACAATATATTACATATGAAAAGATACAGCCGTGGAATTTCCCAGGTTCCGGTAGTTTGATATGGGTATAAAAGAAAATAGTGTGATGAACAAATTCTGATACTATGAAGCCAGTCTCCCTGGAAAGTGTAGGACGTGAGTCATAAGAAAGAAAACAGTTACCGGAAGTAAAAAAGATCGTGAAAATAGTTAGAAATGATACACCAAGGCATACAATGTCTTCATGAGGGAAGAGAGATGAAAACAATTGTTTTCTCACACGTGTTAAGTCAACTGGATAATAAACATAAACCAAACGCTTCCGTCTACGCCACTCAACACAGAAAATACCGTCGATACGGTCCGTCACAACACAAAAAATTCCGTCCACACATCAATCACTGTCCAAAACAATTTCGTCCATACGACCCGACACGATCTTGAATAACTCCGTCGATACGATCCCGAACAACTCCATCGAAATGACACGATACCAGAGAAACCTCGCCAGTTACTTGCTGAACGACTCTTGTTGTATAGGGACATTCATATTGGGTATCATATATCGAGAGATGACGGGGACGTATAACGGGTACATGTAATACAGGATTGACGATAATGATGATGGAGAGAGAGAGAGAGAGAGAGAGAAGACATTTATACATATTACAGTTCTGTGGATTCTTATGACATATATTAGCGATGAGAGAGGGTGATCAGTTCTTTTAATACAGGAGGGGGATAATCTTTTACATCTGAGGAAAGAATCATTACTTATGGTGGAGGAGGGGGAGCACATTACTTGGAAGGGGGTTATACAAAGTTCATATTAAGTTGATTAACACATTATCTTCAATTGTTGAATGACGACACGAAGACAATAGTTACAAAAATCGATGATGTTCTTTATTTCATTTGACCGGTCGAAATGATGATGACGTCAGGAATTCAAATTCGTTTCTACATGGTTCTTTCCTTCGCTTCCAAAAGACCCTGACTCCAACTCTCTCTCTGACTAGCAGACTCAGATGTTCTGTTTCAACTGCTCGACTGCCGACTGTCGATTCTGACTAGCTCCTATATTGAGAAATTCCCTTTTTGCTATGATGTCAGATGTGTGGTTCTAAAACGTGACCACTCACGTGGCTAAGCATACGTTTCCAAAACACACTTCTACAAACAAAGAATCCACACTAATCTATTTTTCAGCCTAACCTATTTTTTCAATTTAATTTTTATTCTTTTCTAGCTGACCTTTTTAATTCAGTTTTTAGTCTAGCTGACCTTTTTAATACAGTTTTTAGTCTAGCTGACCTTTTCACATTACAAACAATATCCAACTATTTCCAAAACAATAGCTAAATTCTAACATTCCTTTTTCTGAATCTATCTCTGAACCTTGCTTACAAGGTTCGAGTCTCGGCTTATCCTAATCTCATTTTCCACTTATCTAATGTTTTTCTTATTTACAGTAACAGTTTATTGTAACACTCTGGCGACCAACTCATTTTTGCCGAAATTAGGTCCGACTAATACATTGACATACCGTTGTTGAGCGCTTCTGTGCATGCTCGTTACAGTAGCCAGCTAAAAGTTGCTGAGGGGGCGAACATCAAAATAGTCTATATTTATTTATAGACTATATATTATAAGTAGTCTATATTTATTTATTGCGGACTATTATTCTCATCTTTATTAGTTGTTGTTTCACGATGTTTCGGCCAACTATTCCTCTGGCCTTCGTCAGGTGGTAACCACGACGGGATACGAACTTCGAATCTCTCATCGTCGTGAAACAACAACTAATAAAGACGAGAATAATAGTCCGCAATAAATAAATCAATATAAATAATATTCATCTCAATAATGAATTCCAATTAAAATAATATCAAAGTAGTCATTTTCTATTAATAAGGCGTGGCTACAATAAAAGGTCGGTCATAGGATTAGCAAAGTTTGAAGAAAGTTTTTGATATTAGGTCTTTTCATTTTTATCGAAGCTTGAGTAACTCTGGATGATGTCTGTACATTCTCTTTTTCTAAAAATGACTGTTTCTTCCAGAGATTATTATTCAGAAAATGAATATCTATTTTTATTCTGATTTTCTTATCTCGCTCGAATCACGTGCCATATTCTAATAATCTAAAAGCTGATGCATTTCATTTAATACGTTAAGACTCAGTTCTTAAGGAGAAATCAATTCTGAAACTTCTTGGCTTTTCTCAGCAAGACTTTTTCTTGGAGTTCATATATTCGATCCATTGCTCTCTCTGTGACTCGTAAAGTTGGTTCTATTTATCGCTCCAAATAGTCCTCACGTCCGAAACTATTCTCTACAAATCTACTATTAGATCTTGCATAATGTAATGTTGCCATGTTTTGGCTGGGGAACCTCTGTGTAGAGTTTTTGAAGAGATTCAGAGATGTAATTTGGTTGGTTCCACCTTTCTTTTCCTTTGCACCCTCTCTCTCTCACACAAACATGATGTTACTAGTCTCAGCATTTTCTTTAAATGTCTATTATATTGTGTTACAAAGGGACAGACCCCAGTAAGTAAGAAGGAAAACTAGATAAGTTTCAAATTGAGATTCGAAAAGGTTAGAATCGAACCCAGTAAGAAAAGTTAAAAAAAGATAATAGATATTGAAATCCTATGAATGCAGAACGATTGTCATTGTTATCACAAATAACTAAATATTATTTATATCAGAGATAGATATTTAATTTAGGAATGCAGTTGATTGTTCATTCTTTCAGAAATAACTTGATATTAAATATGTCAGTTAAAAGAATGAATCATAATTAGAGTTATAGAAATAATGATTAAAAATAGGTTGGATATTGAACGATTCAAATTGGGAATTCTTTGTTTGCCAAAAATGTGTTTGGACATACATATGTAAAATCCACGTGAATAAATTTCACGTGGAACAGCAGGCCTCTGACGTCATCAAGAAAGGATATTCTCAATATATTGAGACAGAGTTCGAAGTTAAAATCAATCATAAACAGTCACACCCAGAGAGATTCAGAGAGAGAGTCGGTCAGACTGGAAGCTGATGCCCCTTAGAGGCGAATGGGTAAGAGAAGACCATGTAGTCTTAAAGGCTTGAATCCCTGACAAATATCAATCATCCAGCTGGTATGAATAAAGAATCTTCTAATATTTGTAAACTGTTGTCTTCGTCTGTCATCATTCCACCCAAAAAGGAAAAGATAAATGTGTTCTGTCAATGATCTTGTAAACGAACTTTATATAACTTCCTCAAGTAATGTGTCCCCTCCGCCATCATCAATAAGTGAAGTATCTCCCCTCCTCTGTGTTAACAAGAACTGTTGTATAAATCCGTATTATAATATGATAAAAGAATTATCATCACAATCGTCATGATGTAAGGAATGCGCAAATGTCATTATCATCCTCCGGTATATGTTCGTCATAATTATCTGATCAATTACCCGATTATTTTGTTCCAGCTCGTTTGATTCGTTGGTCTAGTGGTTTTACAAATTCAATTTTGTTCTACTCCAATATAATACAACTTCCTATTCCAGTAGCTTCTGTCCAAGAATTACAAACCATAACCTTCTTCCTGATGACTGCCTTCTCTTACATATAGACTTGGATTTTTCAAGTCCAATGTAAGTAAGCCTCTCCTGTCACTGTAATAACCACCTTTAGTTCTTTATAGCACGTTATATTAAGCGGTTTAATGCATTGTCTGAAGCGAGTTTTATGAAAAATACATTTCAGCTGACCGAAAATATGCGCTTAAAAAGTGCTTCTTTCTCGAAGTTACGTAACAATGAGAACGTTTGTTTTTTTTTAATTTTTTTTTTTTACATGGGGGTCACCACTTATCAAGGTCCAAAGGCCACTCAGGGATAAGGGTTATTGCATGTACAGTAATCAATGAGATAGTATTGTAGTAATCATTAGTATTGGAGGTTTGATAGAATGTCTTACTTAAGGGGGCGGTTTGTCAGGAGTTTGTTTACGTTGGACTTGAAGACATCCAAGTTGTAGTCAGGTGGGAAACAGGCAAACGGAAGAGAGTTCCACAGGCGTGCAGTTCTAAGAAAGAAGCTTTGCTCATGGAATCTACGTTTGGATTTAGGCACAGATAAAGAGTGGGGAAAATTATTGACAGTAGTTTCAGCCAGACGGGTGTTTATCATGAAAGATTGGCGAGGGGGGACCAGAGATTGGAGCTCAGACGAGCACCTGCCATGGAAATAATGATAAAACAAAGACAGGCTCGCAACGTCTCTTCTGTGGGAGAGAGGTTGCAGGGAAGAGAAAAGGGAATCCCCCACTAAACTACGAAGTCTATTTTGTACTCTGTCAAGGCAGGATAGGCTGTTTTTAGCACATCCTGTCCAGATGTGGCAGCAGTACTCCATCCTTGGACGTACTTGGCTTTTATACAGATAGAAAATTGCATCCGTAGTGAGATATCTTCTGGAGTGGTAGAAGGATCCCATAATTTTCCCAGCGCCCTTGGCAACAGACCTGATGTACGTGTTCCATTTCAGACCAGGAGTAAAGGTCAAGCCCAGAAGCTTGTCAAAACATGGAGCTTCCCCAAGACGAGAGCCATCCATTTCAATTGATGCTAGATTGGGATCAGAGCGTTGATGATGTAAAGATAGAATCTTGGTTTTGGATGCATTAAAAGTGACCAGCCACCTCTTCCTCCACTGAACCACGCACTCAAGATCAGAGGAGAGAGAATTAGAGAGAACTTTGTCATTTACGGCCTTTGATGTGTTGCCATAGATGGTCGTGTCATCAGCATAGATGTCAACGAATGATTTGTTCCAATTGTGTGTTCTATTGTTGGAATCATCTGTTCTATTGTTGGAATCATCTGTTCTATTGTTGGAATCATCTGTTCTATTGTTGGAATCATCTGGAAATCAAATGCAAATAAAGAATAAAAAATTGTAAAAAATTGGAAAGACAAACTACTTAAAAAAATAACTTACCATTTTATAACGTTGCCAGAGATCTCTGCAAGTCATATTTGCAGCGTATTTTTGATATAAGAAAAACAAACCAATCGCCAATAGCACAAACAGAATTGGTATGATGATTGCCACGGCCTAAAAGAGAGAAAATAAATGAACTTGTTCAAAATATTCAAAAGAATTTGCACAGATAATGCAATAACTGACGTCGCAGACTATGAAAGTCCGAATCTATTGCACAATAACAATATAATACAGAATACCCCCCCCCCCAGAAAGAGCTTACAAAAAAAAAAAAAAGAAGATTTTTCCTGTCTTTCCTCTCTTACTTTCCCTCTCTGTTCTGCTCTAACCCCAACCCGCCGAGTCCCGATCGGATTCAATCTATTGCACAATAACAATATAATACAGAATAACCCACCAGAATGAGCTGTTCGACTTAAAAAAACATTTTTTCCTGTCTTACTTTCCCTCTCTGTTCTAACCTTCCTGAGGTTGAAACCCAATTACAGGAGACGAAACCTGACATATTCTTTCTAAGCGAAACTGGAATAGGGCCGACCACCTCCCTAGATGTGTTCATAATTAAAGGATACTCTAACCTAACATCTAAATCTCACCTCCAAGATCGCCACGGGCATGGAATATGTGCCTACATTAAAGATGGATTCCAATGTGGCAGGAATATCTCCAGAGAAGACCCTCATCTACCTTATATGTGCTTCTGGGTTGCACTTGCTTACACCACCGCATTTATATTTGCCCTCTATCGCCCCCACAACAGTGGAGTTACTGTCTTTAAGAGTATATCAGAAAAAATTTACCACATCCTGTCTGCTCATCCCTCGGCTAACATTCACATTTGCGGTGACTTCAATGTCCATAATGTGGAATGGCTGACTCACTCAAATAAGACTGATGAGGAGGGGAGGTTCTGTCATGATTTTGCCATTGCCTATGACCTCACTCAGATTGTCCGCGAGCCCACCCGTGTGCCTGATAGTACCGGTCAGTTCGCAAGCCTCCTAGACCTTTTTCTTTCAACTTCCCCTGAGCTATGCTCATGTTCCATTCTATCTCCTCTGGGATCCTCCGACCACTGCGTCGTATCGGTTAAGATAAAAATGAAATATAATAAATCTACAGACGTACCTCTCCACTGTACTGTATACCGATACTCTATGGCGAACTGGGATAGCTTCCGTACATTCATCTCTGATCTCCCTCTCCATTTCATGTTTAAAAAGGATGTGTCCTCTATAGTATCAGATCTGACCGAATGGTTACTTGTAGGCATAGGCCAATTCATACCATCCAAAAAATTCCAACAAAAACCTAACAGCCAGCCATGGTTCTCCCCCGAATGTGCTGCTGCCATCGCACACAGAAATCACTTTTTCCATAGCTACCAACATAATAGATGCACTGAAACTAAAGCTGCTTTCAGAACCGCTAGCAACCATTGTAAAAGAGTAATAAAAAATGCAAGAGAACTATATGCGCAATCCGTTAAGTCCAAAGTAGCTGATCAGCGGCTTGGTTCCCACCAGTTCTGGCAAATAGCAAATAGGATCCTGAACAGAAACGTGCGCTCTATCCCAGCCATTATCAATGGACCAGAGGTAATCTCGACAGCATCCGACAAGGCCAAACTATTTGCCAAAAACTTTGCGGCAAATTCTACCCTGTGTGACGAAGGCCATCAACTCCCCATATTCCCTCCTATAACAGACAACACGCTATGCAACATACAAATATCTGTGCGTGAGGTCGCCAAGCTAATCAAGAACCTTGATTCCAGTAAAGCAACTGGCCCTGACGGCATTCCAATTATAGTGTTAAAAAAATTACAACCAGACCTTGCCCCCATACTTTCCAAACTGTTTAAGCGTTGCCTTAAGGAGAAGTGCTTTCCAACACCCTGGAAAACCTCATCAGTATGCCCTGTATTTAAGAATTCAGGTGATAAGTCATCCCCCTCTCAGTACAGACCAATAAGTCTCCTGTGTGTCATGAGTAAGTTGCTGGAATCCACAATAAATAGAGAAGTAGTCAACCACCTCAGCAGAAATAACCTTCTTAGCGACACGCAATATGGTTTCTGCTCTGCTAGATCTACAGCAGATGTTCTAACGGTTATATCTCATAGGATTAGCGAATCTTTCGACAAAGGCTTCATTTCTAGGGCAATTGCTCTCGACATATCAAAGGCCTTCGATAAGGTTTGGCATAAAGGCCTACTACACAAGATTTCCAGCTACGGTATAACTGGAAATATTTTCTCTATCATTAAATCATTTCTATCTGATAGGCTCATAAGAGTAGTGGTTGATGGGCAGAAATCAGAGGCCCACAGTATTAATGCTGGAGTCCCTCAGGGGTCCATACTGGGTCCAACTCTCTTCCTTATCTACATCAATAATCTCCCAAAACACATACTAAAATCTTTCGTTGACATCTATGCTGATGACACGACCATCTATGGCAACACATCAAAGGCCGTAAATGATGATGTTCTCTCTGATTCTCTCTCCTCTGATCTTGAGCATGTGGTACAGTGGGGAAAGAGGTGGCTGGTTACCTTTAATGCATCTAAGACCAAGCTCCTATCTCTACATCATAAACGCTCTGATCCCCATCTGGCATCAATTGAAATGGATGGCTCTCGTCTAAGGGAGGCCCCAGGATTTGATAAGCTCCTGGGTTTGACCTTTACACCTGATCTTAAATGGAACACATACATCAAGTCTGTGGCCAAGGTCGCTGGGAAAATGGTGGGATCCTTCTACCGCTCCAGAAGATATCTCACTAATGATGCAATTCTCTATCTATATAAGAGCCAAGTACGTCCAAAGATGGAGTACTGCTGCCACATCTGGGCAGGGGCTGCAAAAAACAGCCTATCCTGCCTTGACGGAGTACAAAATAGACCCCGTGGCTTGGTGGGGGATACCTTTTTCTCTACCCTGCAACCTCTCTCCCACAGAAGAGACGTAGCGAGCCTGTCATTGTTCTATCGTTACTTCCATGGCAGGTGCTCGTCTGAGCTCCAATCTCTGGTCCCCCCTCGCCAATCTTTCTCAAAAAACACCCGACTTGCTGAAACCACCGTCAATAATTTTCCCCACTCCCTATCTGTGCCTAAATCAAAACGTAGATACCATGAACAAAGCCTCTTTCTTAGAACTGCACGCCTGTGGAACTCTGTTCCGCTTGCCTGTTTTGCTCCCGACTTCAACCTGGATGTCTTCAAGTCCAACACAAACAAATTCCTGATGAACCGCCCCCTCCCTAAGTAATGACACCTTACCAATTCTCCAATACTATTGCTACACTTTGATTACTGTACACACGATAACCCTTATCCCTGAGTGGCCATTGGGCCTTGATAAGTGGTGAACTCCATGTAAAAAAATAAAAATAAATAAATAAACAGTGAAAGACTTTATGTTAGAGTCTGTCGATTTTGTTCCCATACAACACAAATATTACAATTTTGGTACGATGGAGCAATTACGAGGAACGTTCCAAAAGCACTCTTCAAAACAATTTCTATTATATTCCGCCCAAATGGATCAGCTGGGATTACAAATTACATTGCTATGATGACTGAACATGCATTAATGACCTGAAAGTCTCATATCTCTATTGCAAATATTGCAGATATTGACGGTGTGAGACTCTAAGAAAGCAACACCTGTCATGGACGTGTGTCAGGAGCTAAGATACGTCATTGAATTCTTCCGTACAGAAAATATTGAACGGATTAACATTCATCAGTTGAACGTTTGCGAATCCGATGAAGTTGATGTCAACAGAGTTGGAAGATTCGTCGATTTCAGAGTGCCAACAGAGATAAGTGATAAGTCACGCTTCGGACGCACATGCATAGCTACCATCCAATCTCTGGCAAATGGAGGGAGTAATCCATGAGAGTATAGCCTCCCCAAACTGTACAAAACGGTGTACAAACAGTACGAACATTTTATTTTATAACGTATGGGCATTACTCTCAGTTAAAAATAAACGAAATTATTTTATAAATTTTATTTGTCTGCTCAGTTATAAAAAATGATGAACACAATTTAAGATTAAATTTGTAAAAGGGAGTTCAACTTCATTTTAGTCATTGCTCGGCACTTACCTTTTGAGATTCAAGAGATTTTGCCTGCAAGAAAGAAAACAAAAAATGGCATAAGACATTACAATTTCCTCCTTCTTCTCCGGTCATAAAATATTAAAAAAATTTCGATGTAATTAGAAATTCCATCCTTTAGTCGAAAACATTATATCAATCTTATCTTATATTCTATAAAAGTAAGAATGTGTGTGTGTGAGGACACTTCTCAACCCATATACTCAACGAATTTTTAATCTACAGACTTGAAATTTAGTATATAGGTTATTCAGAAATGTGAAAATTTTTTTAATTGATTTTCATCCGGAAAAAGGGATTCTAAAGGGTAAAAATTGAAAAATTGGCATATGGGAGTCGTTGGCTTTTTCTTTTTTTGCTAACTGTTTCACGAATGCGCATGCGTAAATGGTTCATAAACAGATTTGTTAAGTGTAAGTCAGTTTCAAAACACCTTTTTTTAAAACCGTATCATGCAGGCCGAATGATAATCGTACTTGACTCACAATCTTTAGGTTTTGGTTTCGATCTCAGCTCGAGTACTTTTTTTTTTTTACTTACAAAAAGTGAACGATTTAGAAAAAAACCCATAATACTCGGATGCACATGTCTCAGTTTCTGTATGAATTAAAATATTATATTTATGTGTATTAACGACCTGGCAATGCCGGGAGGCTTGCTAGTATATCTATAAAAATAAGAATGTGTGTGTTTGTTTGTGAGGACACTTCTCAACTTATATACTCAACGAATTTTTGATCTATAGACTTGAAATTTGGTATACAGGATATTCAGATATGTGAAAAACTTCAATCGGTTTTCATCAAGAACAAACAAGTTTCAGCAACGCGAGCCTATACATTGGTGACTTTAACAACCATAGCACCACTTGGGGATAGAATGAGACAAACAGTGATAGGGAAGCAGTAGAGGCATGGGCTGCTGCAATTGAACTCAAACTTCTCCACGATGCAAAGGATCCCAAATCCTTCCAAAGTGCCCGTTGGAGACGAGGATATAACCCTGATCTAGCATTTATTTCATCAAAGCACTATGGAAATCTAGAAAAAACTGTGGGAAGCCCAGTGCCAAAAACCCAACACCGACCCATATTTATTGATATAAGACCTATCATTAGGCCACAGAAACCCCAGATTAGGCCACGGTTCAATTTCCGTAAGGCCAACTGGGAAGGCTATACCTCTGACCTAGAACAAGACATCAACACCATCACCCCACTACCAGGTGAATACAACTTCCAATCCCTGATTTGGAAAGTAGCCAGGAAAAACATACCAAGAGGGTGCAGGAAAACGTACATCCCTGGTCTCATGGAACCAAATAAAGCACATTATCCAAGCTTATAATGAAGACCCATTTGCTGAAAACACGTTAGAACTTGGAGAGAATTTGCTTGCTTCCATCAGTAGCCAACACAAAGAGCGCTGGCAAGAAGTCATATGTAATATCGATATGACACACAATAGCAAAAAAGCCTGGATGACAATAAAAAAGCTAAATTCAGAAAAAGCTCCTCAGTCTCGAATTGCAGCCGTGACACCCAACCAAGTAGCCTATCAGCTGTTACTGAATGGCAAACCGCAACAAAAAGAAAGAGGACAGAAAAAGAGAATGAAAGCCGAACTTAGCAACCTCATGCAAAACAGCAATGCCCATCTAGAACCATTCTCAGAAGCCGAAATAACCGCAGCAATATCTCAACTAAAAAATGGAAAGGCATCGGGCCTTGATGGAATAACCACAGAGATGGTAACACACTTTGGAACAACTGTAAGAAAGTTGTTACTGGCTCTAATAAATAACTGTGCGTCATTCCTCACACTCCCTAAAATCTTAAAAATGCAAGAGTAGTAGCCATTCTAAAACCTGGAAAAGACCCCACATCACCTAAGAGCTACCAACCTATCTCCCTACTGTGTATTCTCTATAAACTATATGAACGCATGATACTTGCCAGAATAACGGAAAAAGTGGATGAACAACTCTCAGCTGACCAAGCTGGCTTTAGACCAGGTCAGTCATGTTGTAGCCAGATTTTAAACCTGACTCAATTCGTTGAGGATGGATTTGAGACCAAAAAAATAACAGGCACTGTGTTTGTAGACTTTACAGCAGCATATGACACTGTCAACCATAGGGCATTCATAATAAAAGTAGCCCAAATGATACAAAACTCAACATTGATGAGCATAATTGAATGTCTACTTAGTAATCGGCGTTTCCATGTTGAGATGAATTGAAAAAAGACTAGATGGTTTATCCAAAACAATGGCCTCCCACAAGGTTCAGTTTTGGCTCCAACCCTATTCAATATCTACACTGAAGACCAACCACAATGCCCAAATATACAAATATATATATATGCCGATGACCTATGCATCGCCACCCAGACAAATAGTTTTGACATCATAGAAGAAAGACTCTCTGATGTCCTAACCACTCTCTCTAAGTACTACAAAAAGTGGTACTTAAATGCAAACCCAAACAAGACCCAGATTTGCGCCTTTCATCTTAATAATTACCAAGCAAATCGGAGACTAAGAGTCATGTGGAATGACAACATGCTTACACATGAACGTTTCCCAGTTTACCTGGGGGTAACTCTGGACAGAACACTCTCTTTTAGAAAACACATTACCAAATTGAAAGGCAAGCTGTCATCACGAAACAGTCTTCCCAGTAAGCTTGCCACCAGCAATTGGTGTGCCGACCCCAAAACACTGAGGCAAAAAGCTCTCGCACTGTGTCATTCCACAGCGGAGAATTGTGCCCCAGTATGGGCAAGATCATGCCATGCCCATAAAATTGATGTAGAGCTGAACAAGACATCACGGACCATAACTGGCGCCCTAAGACCAACTCCCTTGCCAGCTCTATACTGCCTAACTGGTATTCCACCACCACATATCAGGCGAGAAGTCATCACCAGAAGAGAACGGCACAAACAGCTTAACGACCACAGACACTCACTGTTTGGCCACCAATCAGTGAGACAAAGATTAAAATCTCGCAGTAGCTTCATCAATATAGAGGAAATCGATCCCAGGCAAGTTGCCTCCTATAGGATGGAACGATGGCGAGACTATAACAGCAGGAATAAAAATGAAGCCCTACCAGACCCAAAAGAAACACTCCCCCAGGGTTCAAACCTTGGTAGAAAAAACAGAGCCAAAGTAGGCAAAAAAAAAGACAATCTCCACAAGTGGGGCCTAGACACCTCACCTTTATGTCCATGTGGAGAGGTACAAACGATGCACCACCTTAGGGAAAACTGCCGATTGGGTCCTCATTTCTTAAACTAAGACCTTAAGGAGGCAAACAGCACCGCCATGCGATAGGTTAATTTCTATTGCGATAAGATATGATGATGATCAAGGACAAAGGGCTGCTGAGGTGTCAAACGCCGCATTTTTATCTATTCTTAAACTGTTTCACGACTGCGTATGCACGGTCGAGAAACATGACAGCTACTTTATGTAAAGAATGAGATTTTATGAAAACACTTTGTAAATGTTGTTTCAAGCTGATGTCATGGTTATCTTACTTAACTCAATGTTTTTAGGTTTTGGTTTCGATCCCAGCTGAAGTATTTTATTTTTACTTACAAGAATTAAAATTTTATTTAAAAAAAACATAATATTCGCATTTACATGCCTCAATTTCTGTATGAATTAAAATATAATATTTATATGAGTATTTTACGACCAGGCAACGCCAGATACATCTTCTAGTATTCTGTATTTTCTTGTTTGAAGTAATTTTTAAACCTACACGACCAACAGACATACACGCAGAATGATTGAATGTTTTAATTCGTTTTAATTCAGAGAATTAAATGTGAGACAATATTATTGTATTGCCAATAAACATCTCATTAGTCATAAAGCTTGTAGATGAAGTTTAACAAGATGACAGAAAGACGATTTCTTCGATTGAAATTTATTAGACAGGAATTCGACGGGGAAATTTGATGATGCCAATTAATGAACAATTGAAGGATATAAGATGCATAGCAATAACATCTTGAATTTTCAAGAGTCTTCATCAATTTTAAATGCCCATACAAAAAAACAAATTTGGAAACGTATTGAAAGCACCCCGTATATTTAGCTTATTTATAGACATATTTTTGGCTACATATGCGCATACATGTTTCACATACAGCGACATTTGCCTCTTTGGGCAAACTTCTAGAAATGAAATTGTGAATATTTTTAAACAACAAATACTCAAATTCAAGTCATATGACTGAAATGAAAATAATTCGCATTGAGTTTGATTTTTTCTAAAAATTTCTTTCATTTTTATTTTTTATCGTTTTTTTTTAACTTTGAAATATTAGGAACTCACATTTAACTCCGATCAGCGACAAAACTTCACCTCGAAATTATGTTAATACATAACATTTTACTTAATTATTCTAGTTTACAATTTTGAGCAACTTTTTCACTTAGAATACGCAGACGCGTACATCGCACTCAAACACACACGCGCATACACATACACACACATATATATACATTCGCTGGCATTAGCAAATGGCTACCACTTCACTAAATTCGTTACTTGAAAGCAAAATTTAAAATAATAAACATTTTATTCATAAGTTTCGTATTTTTTTTTACTCATTTTCATCCCACTTGAAATTATTATTATTTTTATTATTTATTTATTTTTTTTTATTACATTTTCACCCCAAACAAGGCAAATTGCCACTTTGGTGTAGGGGGCTACTATCAGGGGCGACAACTACTGGGGTACTATGTAGGGATTTGGGCAGCAAGATGTCGGTTCACGTTACACTTGAACTTCTGCACGTCAGTACTGTTGGGGAAGCAGGGACCTGGAATGGAATTCCAGAGTCTAGCGGTTCTGGGGAAGAAACTATTGGAGTAAAAAGATCTTTTACATCTAGGGATCTCTACAGTGTGGGGGTGGGATTTAGCAGCCTGTCGGGTTTGTCGAGGGTGCTCACGTCGTGGAGGCACAAGTGATTGCAGTTCGTCAGAGCATTCACCACTAAAATACTTGTAAAATAAATGTAGTGGGCTACTATTTGAGGCCGTGACTAAAAGGGAACTGACCAGGGGAGTTGAGCAGCGAACTGTCTGTTCACATTACATTTAAACTTTTCCAGGTTAATACAGTCAAGGAAGCAGGAAACAAGGAGAATATTTCAAAGTCTAGAAATCCGAGGGAAGAAACTATTAGAGTAGAAGTGACTTCAGCAGTGAAGGAGTGAGATTTTGCTAATTGTTGGGTTAGTATGTATTTCGAGGGGGCACAAGTGCTACGATTTCATCAGAGCACATTCTATTTATACATCTAAGAAGAGAATTGCGCACATTTTGCTTACGTTAATGCAAATTTTTAAATGAGACTTTATTCGAATCAAATGAAAGATATTTGTGTTTTTGTTTTCTCCGCTTTACGAGATGTAAACAATTTTGTTTCATTTATTGCATATGAAAACATTTTTAGCAGTGAAACAAATAAAAATGTTTTTATATCCAATAAAAATCTAAATTTTTGTGGTCATTTACCGGTCAAAACTAAATGTGACACAAGGTCGAAGGTGGTGCCATTTGACCGGTTCGATTCTTTTTTTGTCATTGGTGTCTCATTTTAGTAAATTTAAACTGGCAACAGAGAAGAGTCTAACTGTTTTAGTTTACAATTCAGAAACACATGGATATTTGTTGAAATTCTAGTCAAGTCTCGAAAAGTCCACAAAGAAATGTTTATTGGACTTGGTAACTATGATGTTCAGGCACGAATGTATGCTGACGACGAGTGTTAAAAAAAAGAAAAGCGACACGAAACAGTATTAGTAAAATAAAATAAAAAAAGGAAACAGAAAAAGAAAAATTCAAATTTGTAATTAAATTCTACAACAGATTTTTGTAATATTTTAATATTTAATGCTTGAAATATTTCCGCACTAGTAGCTTTGTTTATATTAACATTATTTGCTTGAATTTAATTTGTTTTTATTTTTATTCAAATAATAATAATAATAATAATAATAATAATAATAATAATAATAATAATAATGATGATGATAATAATAATAATAATAATAATAATAATAATAATAATAATAATAATAATAATAATAATAATTAGGATATGAGATGTATTGCAATAACATACTGAATGTTCGAGAGTCTATGGCAATTTTAAATGCTTATATAAAAAAAGTCTGGAAATGCGAAATGTTTTGCTTACGGGATTAAAACAATCATTGAATTAAAAAATAGAAAATGATGGAATATACAATGCTATTGGCATTATTTGGAACCTTGGAACTACTGTTCTCATCTTGCGTGCCATTTCCACAACGTTCGATCGATGTAACCTCCGCTGTATCTTGTCAAACTCAGGGAATATACACAAAATTTCGAACGGAACTTTCTATTTGCTTCACGGGTTTAGCACGCTCTCGTTTCATCAGACATGACTGGATAGAGGTCTTAAGTAATACGCAAGAGAATATCACTTTACAACTGCGGCGACCGTAATTACAATTTCTGAAAAAGATCGGAAGTTACATCGATCAAAACGTTGTGAAAATGACACTCAAGATGAAAACAATAGTCCGAAGAATCCAAGTAATACAAATAATTGATCCTCATCTAAAAAAAAACAATTAGAAACGTAATACAACACTATGTTTGAACACTTACCGTTTTTGGAATTTCATAATCGAACCATAATGGACTTTCGATTAAATTTATGAATCCATTTACGTTCAAGATATTCGATTCGATTATTCGGATTTTGTTGATTGATTCCTGGATAACATATTGCTGAAAAGATAAGTGAATACAGGCATACAATAGCCAAATTGCAGATACCTCCAATTGAGTGTGTCGAACGTCATCATTTTTGTTTTAATAACTTAAAGAACTTAAGAACGTGTCAACATTACATTTTAAATGAAGATAAAAAAGATTCAGAATTGTTTGGAGTTTTAAGAACTTTTAATTTTTATTAAATTGTCGAATTCTTTCAATGTGTTTAAATTAAACACAGTTTAAAAGATTTCAGATTATTTACACTTATTTTTTCACTTTCACCCTTATTATTTATAAAATACAGTTTTAATTTTTAAATGTTTTCCATAATAATTTAATTTAAATGTATATAGTAATAATTTAAATTAAATTAAACACTGCACATTTTAAAAGATTTCAGATTATTTAAACTTATCTTTTTCACTTTCACCCTTATTATTTATAAAGTACAGTTTTAATTTTTAAATGTTTTCCATAATAATTTAATTTAAATGTATATAATAATAATTTAAATTAAATTAAACACTGCACATTTTAAACGATTTCAGATTATTTAAACTTATCTTTTTCACTTTTACCCTTATTATTTATAAAGTACAGTTTTAATTTTTAAATATTTTCCATAATAGAGTCACATCATTGGTCACATCTTAAAAAACAATTTTTCGTTTAATCTGAAAATTTAGAAAACCTGATAATGTTATATAACTTTTTATGAAATGATTAAAATCGTTTTGGTAGCATAAACCAAAGAGGTAGCTCCCCCCCCTGAGGAAAAATAGGTATCAATATCGATTTGTGTAGCATAGTTAGCGTGAAATTTGAATAGAGTAACGTAGTCACAAATTTGAAAACATTACTTCGTAAGTTTTAAGTGTCAGAAAAAATGAGTTTACTCATTTAATAGAAATGCTATCTCAATCTTTTATTAGTCTTTTATAATATTTACACAAATTCTATCAATTTAAAACTATAATGAAACGCTGTCTTCTATCGTATACTTTTTAAATATATATTTAAAGATTAAAAAGAACAGCTTTCAAGATATTTTTTGTTAATAACTGTGCAAGTAGAAAAACTCCCGGGCAATGTCCGGTCGGGACAGCTAGTGTTACAAAAAAGTTAGATAGATAAATATAAGTAATTTAAAAGTTTATCAGTAATACTTGGAATAACTTTATTTTTGGTAAATTGTCACGCAATTCTAGTACACATATGAAAAAATGGTTAAAATGTTAAGTGTTTTCATTTTTAATTATTATTATTTTGCTAGTTATTAAACGTTAACACGTTTCCATATGTAAAACTGATCAAATGATACGAAAGTTAGGCTTTGTTGCTTTGACATACTTTTCCTGAAGCGTCTGTTTCAATTTCGAGCATTTGATCAGTTAATGTCTTGTAGGATTTCTTTCCGGGAATTGAACTGACCAAAATCTTCCCTAAAAGAATATGATTCTCCAAATCGATGTTTGAAATGTTCTGCAAAATAAAAAAACAAACAAACAGAAATGGGCAGCCAATAAAATGTTAATACAAATATTCTTCGATAAATGTTAAAAATTGTGATACGATAATTGTGAGTAATGTATATTGCTTTTAAAAATAAAACTCTTCAATTATTAATCGCACGGTTTTGACTTGGCGTTTAATTAAGACAGTGTTTGATAGAACAATTATGTGTAGTGTACGATGTAGAAATAGATTGAAAACCCTTAATAGTTATTAGTAGATTTTCCAATATTTCAAGATAAGACTTCTTTAACAAAATAATGATTGTTATAATGCTTTATCTCTTATTTTTTTTCTTTTTATCTTGTCTCGTATCCAACGATGTTTTTTAAAAGACCGTATTTTTATAGTTTTCGAACATAACTGCTTATGCACTACGCACAATGCTTCAAGCAAACCAAAACATCTTACTTATATATATATATAGTCTGACCCCAATAAGAAGGGTAGGAGCGGAACACACCCATGAAAATATTTGGTGTTATTTACATACATTTCATCAGCTCGGGAAACTTGTAGCCAAAATGGATTTCGAAAATGCTTTTATACATTCTGAACACATTTGAAATATATTTTAATTATTTTACACTTTGAATAATTTCTTAAGAGGACGCTACACAGAACGTCTGAAACGCGTAAAAAACTATCTCAATGATTTCAAAACATTATTACGATGATCTAAATATGATACCTTTTTATATGAAAAATCAAAAGACGGAATAATAATACAATGTTAAAAAAATACATAACAATTGTTGGTGACCTTTCTTATTTAAATATATATGCTTACATATATATGCTTATATATATATATATATATATATATATATATATATATATAGAGAGAGAGAGAGAGAGAGAGAGAGTGACCCACTCAACAGTAGCCCAATCTCTTTAATCGTTCTCTTAATGACCAACTGACACCACAAGTCAAAATGCAATTCTTTTTCAACAAGATGGTGCTACATGTCACACGACTCACAGATCACTGACACGAGTTCATGACATGTTTACAAAAGAGAGAACAATAAGCAAAGGGTTGTCATCATGTGATTATTATCTTTGGGGGAGTTTAAAACAAAATGTTTATGCAAATAATCCTCACAATCTAGACAAACTAAAGGAGATCATTATTAATGCTATTAGGAAAATCACCAGATAATATCTACACCTATACATATACAGAGTTGACCGAAAAATAGGCACCTATAGAAACGGGTTATTATTATAAACATATAATTTATAAAACAAAATAAAAAATTAATGTTCACAAATTTAATAACTAATACTTGGTTGACATTCCCTTTGTTGTTTTTAATGCTAGGACCCTTCTAGGCATAGATTCATCCAATTATTTTGAGTAATTTCTTGCTATATCTGACGCAAAAATGCTAAATATTGCTGATGCTGATGCTGATAATGGTTGAAATCATCCTAGAGCCAAAACTGAAGAGCCAGTGCTTAAAACAACGAGATATTATAAAAAGGCTGACTGGGAAGTCATCAGAGATCTTATCAGAGATGCCCCATGGGGAAATATTTTTCTCTTCCTGCTGATAAGTGCGCAAATCAGACCACTGAATGGTTCAAAACTGCAATTGAAGCACATGTCCCCATGCGGAAATTTTATAGCAAGCCTCATTCTCCTCAATGGTTTACTTCGACTTGCGCAACTGCCATTGCTCAAAGGCAGCATGCATACCGCAGATTTAACCGACATAAGTCCAGTTCAAATAGACAGAAGTACATAGAAGCTAGAAGTAACGTTAAGAAAGAAATAGCGACAGCTAAAAGAGAATTTACTGAAATCACTAAAAAACGCATCGAAGCACAAAAACTAGGAACTCGTGACTTCTGGAAAATATACAACAGTGTAGTAAATAATGGGCACTCAACAATTCCTCCACTAATCAACAGTCACGAGGTTGTTTGCTCAGCAACCGAAAAGGCTAACATGCTTGCCAGTCGGTTTGCCTCAAACTCCACACTGGACCCTTCCAACTACTCCCTACCTGACTTTCCTATGCGGACAGACGCCACGCTAGACGATCTGAAAATCACCCCTTCTCAGGTGCATGCTATCATAAAAAACCTTGACACTTCAAAAGCATGTGGACCCGATCTCATCCCAGCTGTGCTATTAAAAAAGTGCTCAGCCGAAGTAGCTCCAGTTCTCTCCAAACTCTACAACAAATGCCTTAATGAATCTTGCTTTCCGGGCTGCGAAAGAACTGACCCATTAAATTATCGCCCTATTAGCCTCCTCCCACTTTTTGCCAAAATATTTGAGACCTTAATTAACCATGCTCTAGTCCATCACCTTACAGGTGCTAAACTTCTGACTGACCAACAATATGGATTTAGACAAGCCAGTTCCACAGCAGACATCCTAACTGTAATCTCTGAACGTTTATACCCCTCACTGGATAAAGCGGGAAGGCAGAGCGGTAGCTCTAGATATATCTATATATATATATATATATATATATATATATATATATATATATATATATATATATATATATATATCTTTTGACAGGGTATGGCATGAGGGTCTCCCCAGGAAAATTAGATCGTACGGTATCACTGGTGGAATACTTAACATAATTAAATCCTTCTTAGATAAGAGAAAAATGCAGGTTGTCTTCGACGGTCGTACATCTAAACAATATGATATAAATGCGGGAGTTCCCCAGGGATCTATCCTTGGTCCTCTACTGTTTCTGATATTCATAAATGACTTCCCCGACAAAATTGTCTCTGAGATAGGTATATATGCTGATGACACCACACTATATAACAGACACGCCAGGAAAACAAATGAACACACATCTAAAGAAATGGCACAAACACTAGAGGATGGCCTCCAATCTGTAGTGGAATGGGGACAAAAATGGATGGTCGCATTCAATGCCGCCAAGACTAAAGTAGTTTCCTTCAATAATTACAAGAAACCTTCTCTACCACCAATAGCAATGGCCAACGACTCTTTATCTGAGAGTACATCTTTCAAACTGCTTGGCCTAACGTTCACAGGAAACATGAGTTGGAACAATTACATTGAAAGCATTACCTGCCAGGGCCGCTGCAAAGAAGATAGGATCTCTCTATCGTGCTAGAAAATTACTAACACCCGAAAGTATCCTGTACCTCTATGAGGCCACCATTCGCCCATGTATGCAGTATTCCTGTCATATTTGGACTGGTGCATCTGATGCTAGTCCCTCGCTCCTAGACAAGGTGCAAAAGAGAGTCCCCAATCAGATACTAGGATCTAAGCTTTAAGAAATGTTGCATCCCTCTGCCTGTTCGACAAGTCTTTTAATGGAGAATGCTCTGACGAACTCCAAGCACTTGTACCCCCACGACGTAAACGCCCTCGACAACCCCCCCCCCCACAGTAGAGATCCCTAGATGTAAAAGCTATTTCTACTCCAGTAGTTTCTTCCCCAGAACCGCTAGACTTTGGAATTCCATTACAGATCCCTGCTTCCCCAACTGTACTGACGTGCATAAGTTGATGTGTAACGTGAACAGACATCTTGCTGCCCAAAACCCCACATAGTACTCCAGTAGATGTTACTCCTGATAGTAGCCCCCTACACCAAAGTGGCAATGTGCCTTGTTTGGGGTGAAAATGTAATTAAAAAAAAACGTTCAGGCATGGAAGGTGGCCTTCTTTTCTTTTTGCAAAATTTCGGTTAAATATGCCCCAAAGATTTTCGATTAGGTTCATATCTGAGAGACTGACTTAGCCATGGAAGTTTATTAATCCCATTTTTAATATACTACAAAAATATTTAAGGATATTTTTAATTTGGAATATTTATTTATTTTTTGTATTTCAGTTAAAGGACTATATCAAGAAAATATTTAATTATGTTTGATTTGCAATATTTTATTTTTCAATTTAATTTTTAATATTTAATTTTTAATAGTTTAGCTAAGAGAATCTAAATTGGAAAACTTGTAAATAGTGAAAATAATCGTAAGGATGAACAGATAATATTTACAAAGATACAGGTGTAACATTGATGCAATTCAAGTCCAATACCTAAGTTTGGTGTAGCTTTGTGCCCCCCCTCGATGTATAGTATGCAGCATTAGCTTGGTTTCTCGTTACTTTTGTATTATTTTTAAGGAAATCTATACTGAACTTTACAAGAAATGGATAACATTTGAGTCAAATAAAATGAGAAAAAATTGTGCAATAAAAATGGATAAAAAAACGAGGCTCAAAATTACCTGCACGATTGATAATCCACTAATCGGTACAAAAATCGTTAAGTTCGATTCCAAGTCTTCCATTAAATCAATCAAAATCGCACGGTCTTTATCGCCGTTCCATTCAGACGATAATATCAACTGCAAATGAAACGAAAACAAACAAATATAGGAAAAAATACCAAAAATTTAAGAATTAAGATTTAAAAAATGCAAGATAAAAGAAGTTTAATGAGAATTTTAACAATTATAAAAATAATTGCATTTAAATGAAAATCTATAAAAATCACGGATTAATCTTACAAATAAAGTATATGTAACACAAATAAAGTATATGTAACACAAATAAAATAAACAAATAAAATAAACAAATAAAATAATAATAAATCAATAAATAAAATACAAAATAAGAACAACATCCAAATTTTAAAAATAAAATATATCTAGAAATATATTTAGATTAAAATTATGAAAATATGTTTAAATATTAATAATTATGAATTAATAGCATAAATAAAATAATTAAAAACTAATAAATGAAATAGAAATAAATAAATAAAACAATATCCAAATAAAATAAATTAAAACAAAAAAAGTAAAATTAATAAATTTAATAAAATTCAATAAGAACTGAAAAAAATTAAAAGAAAGTGAATTTTAATGAAAATTTCGACGTATAAACATCCAATATCAAATTTATATTTTCGTTTTATTTCATTTTAAAAGCAGAATTATGTGACACCAACTTTCTCTTGAATAATTTAATCGAATTTTACTTTTACGAAATCGCCATAAAAATGGAAAACTATTTTTTAACATGTAACCCTTGAAACAATTGTTACATTATGTATGCTATCCTAAAATTCCAACGTAGACTTTTTCTTCAAGTTTTAGTCTTGAATATGCAACACTCCTTACTTTATCGACGTCCGATGTCAGTATTAATGTATATCGAACGCTACGTAATGGTTGGTAAGACTTTGTGTTTTTATGTACCATGTACTAACAAGTCACTACTTATGAAAGCCCACAGAGTATTCGAGGATAATAGTGAACTTCCCAGGAGGACAGTGGAATAACAACATAAGGATTAGAAACCGGTAAAAAAAAATGAGATTATTTAAGAAGACAACTCAACAAGGACTTTTTAACATTGCAATTGAAAACGTCCATGCTATATTCAGCTGGGAAGCAGCCTCGTGGTATCGTGTTACGCAGACAGATAGTTTTGGAAAGAAGCTTCGCTCATGGCAGCCTAATGTAGTTTTCGGCACACAGGGAAAGAAAGAAAAATTATTTACAGTTGTCATAGATAGATGAGTTTTAGTTTTACATGTTTTACAGGATAGGTCATAGATTGGAGATCAGACAAGATGCAATTCTCTATCTATATAAAAGCCAAGTACTCCAATCTCTGGTCCCCCCCCCCTCGCCAATCTTTCACGAAAAACACCCGTCTAGCCGAATCCACTGTGAAAAATTTCCCCACTCTATATCTGTGCCTAAATCAAAACGTGGATTCCATGAACAAAGCTTCTTTCTTAGAACTGCACGCCTGTGGAACTCTGTTCCGTCTGCCTGCTTCCCACCTGACTACAACTTGGATGTGTTCAAGTCCAACGTTAACAAATTCCTAATGAACCGCCCCCTTAAGTAAACATTTCATCAAACCTCCACACTAACGTAATGTACTTGCAATAACCCTTATCCCTGAGTGGCTTCCGGGCCTTGATAAGTGGTGACCAGTGTGTAAAAAACAAAAACAAAAAACCTACCATAAAAATAACGATAGAGCAAAGAAAGATTTGTAACGTTTCTTCTTTGAGAAAGAGGCTATAAAAAAAGAAGAGAACACACCCCACTAGATTTGGAAGTCGATTTTATTCTCCATCAAACAGCATCTCCCCAGATGTGACAACAATATTGCATCTTAGAACGTATTTGATTCTTATGCAACTAGAGGTAATTGTGATAGGAGTGAGATACTTTCTGGAGTGGTAGAATGATCCAACCATTTTTTCAGCGACTTTAGCAACAGAGTTATTGTAAGTTTTCCTTTTCAGGTTTGGAGATTAGGATAGTACTAAAAGGTTATCAAAGCATGGGTTTCTAGAATAAAATAGCCCATTCGCTAAGGAAAAAGAGTCGCAAGAGGATTGAGAAACTCCGCAACTTCAAATAACTTGTTGGTATTGTTGTATAATAGGCTGACCGTAGACGGGCTGGCAGTTGTGGCCAGTACAATATATAGAATACGAAATTTGAGCTCACGATTTTTAGATTAGAATATATCAGCATAGGCAGGTTGTTTGTTTATAAAAAGTATCATAAAAAAATAGAGAGACGGGTCATACAGGCAGAGCAATCGTTGATATGGTGTGACGTGGATCTCCAAATCAAAGAACGATTTGTGGAATGCGATGTTGGGGCAAGATTCATACGCGTTAAAAGAGTCCTTTTGGGAGATTCAAAGATCAGAAAAAGTATATATGTGATTTCCCAAGAATATGGATCGGCAAAGTTCTCCTTCTAAAAATGAGAAACGATAATAGACAGGTTGTTTGTTTATAAAAAAGTGTCTTAACAAAATTAGGGAGACGGGTCGGTTAGGCAGAGCAATCGTTGACATGGCGTGATGTGGATCGCCACGTCAAAGAACGATTTGTGGAACGCGGATTTGGGGAAAGATTCATACGAGTTAGAAAATAGTCCTGTTGGGGGATTCAGAGAGAGCAGATCAGATAAGAATATTTTTGATTTCCAGAGAATATGAATCGGCAGAGTTCTCGTAGAAGCGACCAGATAGAAATAAATGACAGCTAAAACTATAGCAAAATAGAACTCCCCCCACTCTCCTTCTAAAAATGAGCAACGATAACACGACTTCGACGGGGGAAAGCAATGGATACTGAATAAAACCCATTTCTCCAGAAAGAAATGGGACTTGCGTTTGTTGTTATGAATTGAAAGAAATTTTGTAGAAAAAAATGTGTAAGGAAAGTCCTTTAAAAAAAAAAAAATTACTGCGCCCGCTGTAGATGTATAAGGAAACATTCAAGATGGTGCCCGACTCTCTCTTTAACACGGTAAGTTCAGGAAAAGATGTTATAAATGTTGCAGCAATTCAATAACCAGTATACACCGGTTCTGCACGGTTAGCAAGGTGCATAGACGAACGCGAACGGTTACTCAGACCGGACCCAACAACTGTAAGATATCCTCACACGGCACGAGAAGCAACAGCAACACGATTCCCCGACCAACTCAATCGTCGCTCTCCCAACGTCTTTTTCATCACCCGCTTTTATGGTCGTTGTAGGCCGGCTAAATTTGCATATTGCGAGAATTCGTGTGACTTTGCGAGACATGATGCTTTACAAAAGACGGCGGCCGCCATCTTGATCTTTCTTTATCTATTTTCGGTCGGTGACGCTGAGCCGGTCTCGAGGTAAGTCTTTCCTTTTCATCCGTCTCTCTTACGCACCCACACACCACGCAAACACGCGGGCGCTTATCTCCTGGATGCACATTACACGGATGCGATGAACGGTCGGGCACAAAGCACTCGATCACACGGCCAAGGGGCGCGAAAGCAGAATATAAAAAAGTTCGTTTTGTTTCGTTTTTATCAACCAAAATGGTTGATGTGCCATAAATGTGAAGCTTGACGCAATTCGACAGTACAACTTGATTGTCATGGTTTTATACTCACCAAGTTTGTGCAGCTCGGATGTTTGTTTTTGGCGTTGTCTTTGGTGTTGTACTAACCACTATACTTATCATTTTATTTTTCAGTAATCTCTGTTGCTTGTTAGCACTACGAACCCTAACAGATAACTTCTTTGTAAAAACGTTAAACCGTTGGGGATAATTTTCAGTAGTTTTTATCTATTGAGCGAATGTGGTATTTTGGTTACTGAAAGTAGCTTTGAGACTAGGTCAATAGCATAGCATAGCACCTTACACAATGTTATTCTTGTGTCACATCTTATTTTATAAAGAACATTTACTATACTATGAATTGTTTTCCTTTTAAAATTTAAAGATATATAAAATATGTTCTGTTCTCCGCCAGCGAGGAAGAAATACTTCTAGATTGAGGCAATGTTTAATTTGTTTAGAAAGCTGTACTTTCTCCATACTGAAATCCGATCTTGTTTGTAACTCTGGAGTCGTATCTTTCGGGAAACGGCGTATTTAACGTGACTTTATATCGCAACGTACACTGAAGACGCTATTAATAAACATTAGTTCAATTCCAAACATCAGTGAACATTTTTTGAACAACAAAAACAAACTTACATGTGAATGTATTAAGGAAGCAGCCATTTGTAATTCGTATTCTGTTAACCAATTACAGGACACATAAGCAACAGGCATTTGGAATGTAACATAGCGCGGACGTGCGTATGCACATGCATACGAAATGCGAAATGACGTCACCGAATAAGAACGAGGAAATAAATGTCGTTGTTAGTAAAAAAGGTGTCGAATTATTACTTGTCCCATTTTTCTTGCGACGTAGACTGCATACAACGTATGGGTACCATTGTTATATATTGGGTGATATTATTATTATTAGTATTAAAAGACGATACCACTTGTGCGCGTATGTTACGTGAGTTCTTATTAGTAATGATATGAGTCTTAGTGAGAGTTCTTGTCTTATTACATATGATGTTGTATCTTAGAGAGAGATATGTATGTAATGACATTTTATAACACAGACATATAATAACAATACAATTTACCTTTTTGTAGAAATCACAAACACAAAGATGAGCTTTATCCAAAACACATGGTGAATTTATTTAATACGACCGGTCGGGATTTCCTCATTAAGAACTCAAAGTTTCACATCTTAGTTTCTGAAGTGACGTCTCGCTTCAGACGTCCGCCTGTCTCTGTCTTCCCTGACTGTCTCTCTGACTGTCTCTCTGACTGTCTCTGACTCTCCTCGAATAACTAACTCCCACCTACTATATTGAGAAATCCATGCATCCCGGCCACGTGAGCAAAATTCACGTGTTTCAACATGCGCGACTTTGCACGTTTTCGACATTGATTTCCCAATAACCTATTTTTCTTGTGTTGTTTCCACCAAGGAATTTAACCTACATATCTAATTTATTTAACCATATTTTATTATCCACATTCTTTTAACAATTGAATAGTTTATTTATTATTTATTTCATCCGAATTAACAATTTACTGGACATTCCATTTAAACCTATTGTTCTTTAAAACTTATGTCCAGGGTTCGATTTCTGCTTTCTCTTATTTCCATTTTAACTAATCTTTCTATTTTTATACTTACATGAACAGGGACAGCTCTTATCATGTAACATCCCTCCCTTCCATATTTCACACAAAAAAAAATGTATGCATTTTTAACTTTAGTACATTTTTTTATTTTTACATCTACACAACCACACGGCTAGAAAGATCAGGCTAAAAAAAACACAAAAAAAAAAATCTCTTTCAGTCAGCTCTTCACAGCCGACTTCACAATTATTTATTTTTTTATAAGATCAGGACCTTTCTGATCTTTGTGGCATTTACTTTTTTTGGGTGTAGGATATTTACCTATGATACACATCAGCTATTTTCCAGCCACCCATATGCCGCAGACTACAGGTTTTCACCTTTCTCGAAATGGACGACTTCCTTCGTCTCAAAAGTGTTCTGATCTCTCTTTCCGCATGGTTAGTCTTATCAAGTATGGCTTTGTTTTTTTTTTATTCTATAACTATCTCATACGGGACATACCAAAGCTCATATACTTAAATCTTTGTGGTTGGCTTTAACTATAAAGATATACCTTTTTTTCTCTCATACGGATTCACTCGGATTTCCTTGCTTGGATTCTTGAAACTTCGACGAGGATTTAGAAATATCACCTCTAACTAACTAACACCTTTTCTGCGCCCAACACTAATTGCGCCTAAATTCTATCAAATTGCCCGACTTTTTTTTTTGTGATTTTTCTTTGCTCTCACCAGGGCTTCCAAGATCCAGCAGATATATCCCACATTCATGCTTCTCTAAAAAAAATACAAGGTTATATCTTTCTTACGTAATCTACGGCATATTTTTGCCTGTCTCTTACTTCATTAAGCTATATGTGATTGCCTCGGGACTACCTCTCATCGGTTTACTGGTCCCCTTAAGAATTTTCGTATTCTTTCCAACGCCTGTTTATTAATTAAGCCAAGACTTACTACTTTGCTTGGAGTCGTTAACGTGCAACCAGCTTATTTTAAGCACTTAATTAACCAGGTTCCCAAATTTTTCGTATAGGGGCACTTCTTGTGCTTATCAATCCCTACCAAGTAACTTTTCTTGGAGAAAAATTTTTAGTATCTCTAAAAAAAACCCAACAAAACCAAATGCTAAAACAAAACATCTTTCTTACGGCTTATCACATCTAAAAACTCTCCAAATACCCGTTTACGTAATTTTAATTCTTGTCCCCCTTCTAAAATTCTAACTGAATCTGTAAGCCAACCATACGTCTTAACTTATTTTCTACTAGATCATTTTAATCTAATGTATATTTACGGATAACTTTGAATTCTTGCTGTGAAAATCATAACATTACATACATAAGACAATTTACAATATTTGTTCAACATCATAAAAATATTAAAAAAAAATACCTTAATACATTTAAACATTTTGCAACAGTTATAACTTTTTTTTTAACAACAAAAAAAATCATCTGTAACAACAACAATTCAACAGTCTGTCCAAAACAATTGTCCCTTTTTTTTTTCAAAAACAAAATAAATGAACACGCAAAAGCCGAAAAGTTCACTATGAACACAAAATGCATTTCCAAACAATTTACACCTGTTTCAGAAAGTACATGCGACCTTTGAAAAATTCCAGTTTTGACAGATTAAATTCAACAATTCGTCCAAACGATTTCATATTGACACACATTTTCTAATGACACTTCTACAAATTTCAAAACAATAATGGATTACACAATCTCTGCATTCGCGTGTATGTGTGTGTGTGTGTGTGTGTGTGTGTGTGTGTGTGTGGTTCTTTTTTTAACAGACCAATTCATTTATCAATGAATTACGCATGGTGACTTGTTTACTATTTTTTTTTTCATTACTACGAATTTCTTTTTACGGCATATCGGCCTTTTCTTCTTTTTCTTTTTAATATTTCTTGTATCTTTTCTTCTCTGTGTGCGTGTGTGTTCAATTTTTTTTTCTTCGCATTTCTGTGATCGCGTAAATTTTTTCTTTTTCCGTGGTATTATTTATTTATTTTTTTAGATTATGTTGGACCCTTTTAAAACGTTGAGTTTCTTTTTTCTTTTTCGAATTCTGTGATCGTGTAATTTTTTTTTTTTTTTTTTCGTGGTATGGACCCCAGGTTCGGTTTCTGCATCGCTGATGCAAAAGGTTCACGAACACCAAATTGTGAGTTGTTATATAGTTATTATTATTAGTATTAGACTATACCACTTGTGCGCGTATGTTACGTGAGTTCTTATTAGTAATGATATGTGTCTTAGTGAGAGTTCTTGTCTTATTACATATGATGTTGTATCTTAGAGAGAGAGAGAGATGTTGTTGTAATGACATTTTATAACACAGACATATAATAACAATACAATTTACCTTTTTGTAGAAATCACAAACACAAAGATGAGCTTTATCCAAAACACATGGTGAATTTATTTAATACGACCGGTCGGGATTTCCTCATTAAGAACTCAAAGTTTCACATCTTAGTTTCTGAAGTGACGTCTCGCTTCAGACGTCCGCCTGTCTCTGTCTCCCCTGACTGTCTCCCCTGACTGTCTCTCTGGCTGTCTCTGACTGTCTCCACGACCAACTAACTCCCACCTACTATATTGAGAAATCCATGCATCCCGGCCACGTGAGCAAAATTCACGTGTTTCAACATGCGCGACTTTGCACGTTTTCGACATTGATTTCCCAATAACCTATTTTTCTTGTGTTGTTTCCACCAAGGAATTTAACCTACATATCTAATTTATTTAACCATATTTTATTATCCACATTCTTTTAACAATTGAATAGTTTATTTATTATTTATTTCATCCGAATTAACAATTTACTGGACATTCCATTTAAACCTATTGTTCTTTAAAACTTATGTCCAGGGTTCGATTTCTGCTTTCTCTTATTTACATTTTAACTAATCTCTCTATTTTTATAGTTACATGAACAGAGGACAGCCCTTATCATGTAACACCATGTGTAAACGTGAATAACGTTACAGGAACATCCGAATGAATGAAATCTGATATTATTTCACTCCGTGAATTATTATTATTATTTTTTTTTTTTTACAAAGGCATCACCACATTATCAAGGCCCAGAGGCCACTCAAGGATAAGGGTTATTTAGATTTAAAATTTAGTCCATTATGTAACTATTTACTATGCCTCCACACGGGACAGAGTTAGACACCAGGGTCGTTTTTTAACGTGGAGAAAAGGTACAAAAATAAAAATTGTCCATTATGTAGACGATAGTATGGCATAAAATATGAAAGTATTTTGGTGATTTAATTGAAATTCTCTATTATAAATGTGAATGTAAGGGGTGTAGGAGTAGATATTAGTATAAGAGTACAAATGGCCGCAACTTTTTTTTTAAAGTTTATTTAGGAAAAGAAACCAACACGGAGAAAATGTAAAAAAGTTTGAAAAAATAGCAAAATGAATGCATATTTTCTGGAAACACACATTACTATATGCATGTTTTGCGTTCTAAACGTATAATGTCAGCCCCTCCTTAATGTTTTATTTCAAATTGGGCAGGTGTCATTGCACAAAGGCAGCATACATTCAAACGATTCGTCCACCAAAGTAAGTAAAACTAGACAAAAGATTATATATATATATATATATATAGTGTTATAATGGAACAATTCCAGAGGAAATCCGGGTATGAGAACTCAATGTGGTAAACAGAGCAATAACATAAAAATATAACACGGAAATTACATAATTGTCGATGCAATAATTTATTTCAACCTTATGGTATTTTCAAGCATCTAAACTAGACAATTACATTTTTGATACTCAAAATATTCATTAGAATGTGGTGAATAATGAGGTCGCTTGTCTAGAAATCGAGAAAGCTGATCAGCAGATTGCCTCACTTCCATCTTGAACCCCTCACACTACTCCTACTCGCATTTCTCGTTGTAAACAGAAGTTACACTAGTAGATCTTGTAATAGAGCGTGTATTAGCGCCTGTGAGAAAATCAGCAGCAGTAGAATAACTGGTTTGCGAAAATATTAGCAGCAGCAACAGTTAAAGCACGTATGCAAATTAGCAAGGAGAAAAATACATCACGAGGTCGAGGAGAAAAGCAAGTTGTGTTGGCATGTAAACACGAGAGCGTCAGATGGCGAAAAGACAGAGACTTTCAAAAAGCGCATGTGGTTCCGAAATAATTTTGGAAATATAATGTAGTGCATATATCTATATGTTTTTGTGCTACCTTAAATGCTCATACAGGGTGACCTAAAAAAACGGACCCCAACTCTAATTAGACCCCGTTTCTTAGTGTTTTGTCCAAATGAAATGAAACTTTGGTCATAAGTAGTTTATTATATTCAAAACATCACATCAAAACACTAGGGTCTTTGGCCGTTTTTTTCTCCGTTCTACAGCATATGTTCTAGATGGCCTCCATTTAGCTTTTGTTTTGGGGGGGGTCACCCTGTATATACCGGTTTATGTATATATACTTATATATTTAAGTGAGTGTGCATGAATGTGTATATATGTGTGTATATATGAATATGCACATGTACGTTTATATTTTTTTACATAGGCGTCACCACTTATCAAGGCCCAGAGACCATTCGAGGTTAAGGGTTAAGAGTGTACAGTAGTCAATTGGACAATATAGTAATCGTTAGTAATAGAAATTTGGTAAATTTGTTAACTTAAGTGGAACGGCTCATCAAGAACTTGTTCACCTTGGACTTGAAGTCAATCAGATTGTAGTCAGCTGGAAAGCAGGAAAACGGAAGACAATTCCACAGGCGTGCAGTTCTAAGAAAGAAGCTTTGATCATGGAATCTACGTTTAGGTTTAGGCACAGATAAAGAGTTGGGAAAATTATTGATAGTGTTTTCAGCTAGACGAGTGTTTCTTGTGAAAGTTTGGCGAGGGGACCATAGATTAAAGCTCAGTCGAGCACTTGCCATGAAAATAACGAAAATAAAGACAAACTCGTAACATCTCTTCTGTGAGAAAGAGATTGCAGGGAAGAGAAAAGGGCATCTCCTACGAGGCTACGAAGTCTATTTTGAAATCTGTCATGGCAGCTCCTGCTCAGATGTTGCATCAGTATTCCATCCTTGGACGTATCTGGCTCTTATATAGACAGAGAATTGCATCTGCAGTGAGATATCTACTGGATCGATAGAAGGATTCCACCATTTTTCCAGCGGCCTTGGCAACAGATTTGATGTATGCGTTCCATTGTTATTATTACTTTACCATATTTATTTATCATTATTTTAGTTTCAACTATTACCATCATTATTATGAAAACTGTTAATAATATTATTTTTCCGTTCCACATATTTGTTTCAGTTTCTAATCATTTATTATACATATTGAAATCAATTGCGTCTTGTTTTTGAGGGCTGAAATGGATGCTAATGCGTTGCAAAACTTTTACAAAATACATTCTTCTGCCACAAACGGTAAAAATAATTCCCATAAACTCTTTCGAACATTGTTGCAGGGAATGAACGTTGCCCAGAATACAATTTTCTAGATTTTTTTAACGTCTTTCATTTTCATTTCGATACTTTATGTGAACAAGAGCAGAGGACCGCTTGTAATACAAAAATAAAATATTAAATATTAAAATAAAGTCGTTTTCATGCTTCAAAAACCCTTCATAACCTTGAAATTACACACACACACACACACACACACACACACACACACACACACACACACACGCACATATATATATATATCATTTGTAAACAATTAAAATACCACAAATATGTTTAAATCACATTCATATAATTTTATTTGATATACGGTAGACTTACACGTATTTCGTTGAATGAGATACCAAACAACTCATCAGAGACCAATATAAATCCACAAGATAATTTTTTTAGGAAAGGACCAAAGGTGATACTTCGAATGGCATTAAAAAGGAGGGAATGCGTGTTGTTTTTACTTACTTCATAAAACCTATGCATGCTCGGCATGAACTGTAAAGTGCTGAAGATGTCGCGATTGCAGGTCGTGCCGTTGCCCACATATGACGCGTGACATTCGCAGGTTACTTTACCAGCTGACGTGTCCGTAGCTGTAAGGATAATCCAAGTCATTAAAAATATTTCGACATACGAGTTAAATCCTCATTTAAATCCACAAACATTCTGATAATTTATAATATAAAAGGCATTTGTATATCTGTTTGTCTGTTTATTTATTTGCATGTCTGTCTGTCTGCATGTATGTCTTTCTGCATGTATATATGTGTGTCTGTATGCACGGCTAAACCAAACAAAAAATTAGAGAACGTTCACAAAAATAATAATAAAATATATTTAAATATAATAGGATTTGATAACATTTCGTGAACGACGGAAAACAGTTACATTAATGTAGATAATGTAGATAAACAGTTACGTTTTAATGTAGATATGAACCATGGTTTAAAATGCATTTGTTTATTGGAAAGTACATCAAATAACATTAAATACTTGCAAAATTTCATCAAATTCTGTCAAATTACTACAAGTCTCATAAAACTTCTTCAATTTTCACACACTGTCATAAAATCTGTAGAAATTGTGATAAATGCTGAGCGTCAATTCAAATCACCCATGAAATAGTTGCAATCTTTGTAAGAAAATGAATCATATGTATATAAACAAAATATCACAGAAATAAGATTTCACAAAATCTCCAAAACAAAAACATCAAATCACGTAAAGTTTGTCGCATCTTACGTGAACTCTCATAAAATCTTACCTGTAGGAGGAGTGAATGTACAAATGGCGCGCGGAGAACAATTTCCGTTGTTCATTGTACAAAGGTTGACAATTGGAAGACAAGATTTCTTGCCATCACCATAGTAACCGTCTCGACAAGTGCACACGACAGAAGGTATCTATCAAAATAATATAATTAGCAATGAATAAAACGAAAAAAACAAAAACAGCAGCAACAAAAACAACAACAACAATAATAATAATAACAATAATAATAACAATAATAATAATAATAACAATAATAATAACAATAATAATAATAATAATAATAATAATAAAAATATTAATAATAACACCAATAATAATAATAATAATAATAACAATAACAATAATAATAACAATAATAATAACAATAATAATAACAATATTAATAATAATAATAATAATAATAATAATAATAAAAATATTAATAATAATAATAATAATCTTGAACGAAATTGACTTGAGAAATATATAATAAGCGACTGTTGCGATAACGCAAATTCTTTTGCAAAGGTTATCGAAAGAGGTGGAGAGTACTGCAGTCTAGGGGAGACATGTTGTCACTCATGCGCAGGGAACACCACAAGTTTTTCCTAAAGAGCAATCTTTGATGATAGCTTGTGTGACTTCTCCTAGTTACTACTACTACTACTACTACTACTAACTAATAATAATAATAATAATGATAGAAATAATAACAACAACAACAACAATAATAACAACAACAATAATAATAATAATAATAATAATAATATTAATAATAATCTATTTGAACAACAAAAAAGGAAATCGAAAACTGAAGGTAGCCAAAACATTCTGGCAAATATGACAATGCTCTTTCTATAAACAACATAACAAAAGAAAACCACGTGTAATAAATGGAAACGAGCTACTGACTACTACGAAATTTCTCTGATTACTGCATTCCAATGCTGGACCTGCTGTCTATATCCCATCGGAGCGAAGTGTTCCTTGTTTTTGGTAAGGATTTGTAACAGCTTCCTTTCGGTTTTCAAAGTTGGGTCCTTCTTTATTTTACCGTAGCTACCATCTGCGATTAGGCCTGCATTACAGTAAGCTACCACATATGTACGGTCTCTCCAAGATACACAAAGACGGTATCCCACTCAGACCCACAGTGAGCTGCCGAGGCTCAGCATGCCACCCACTGAGCAGGTACCTTGTGGATATAATAAACCCATTAGCAGGCAAGTCAGTAACACATGTAAAGAATTCTGCCCACTTCACGGAACTGATCAAGGGAGCACCCATCAGTACAAACCAAATGGTAAGCCTAGATGTGGTTAGCCTGTTCACTAAAGTCCCAACTAGTGAGGCACTAGCAGTAATTCAAGACAAACTAGCTGCGGACCTCTCCATAGAAGAGCGCACATGTGTACCATTGCCAAACTTAATGGAAATGCTGACATTCTGCATAGAAACAACCTACTTCAGAATGGGTACTGACCTATATCAACAAGAGGAGGGACTAGCTATGGGCTCGCCATTATCACCAGTGATGGCGAACATATACATGGAATACTTCGAAGACATCGCCTTAGGTTCAGCTCCCTTATAGCCCATTATGTGGCTAAGATACGTTGATGACACCTTCATACTCTGGCCCCATCAGGAAGACATCCAGGCTCTCCTAGACCATGTGAACTCAATAAGACCATCGATACAGTTCACAATGGAGAAAGAAAAAGATAACCAACTGGCCTTCCTTGATATACTCATATCACGCACAGAGCATGGGTTTAAGACATCCGTATATCGCAAGCGTACCTTCACCGGACAATACCTAAACTTCAACTCCCATCACCCATACAGTATCAAACATGGAATCGCACGCTGCTTACAACATCGAGCAGAGACAATAAGTAGCGACACCATTAAATACCACCAAGAAATGGTCAGGTTGAAGAATACCCTCCGTCGTAACAACTACCCCGATAGCATACTATCTACCAGACGTGTTAATAGTATAAGAGAGGAGAATGAAACCCAAAAACCTTCAACGGTCTGCCTACCATACATACGAGGCATCTCCGAAAAGATTCAGAGAATATGTGCCCCCTACAACATCAGGACGGTATTCAAGAGCGAGTCAACACTCAGACGACACCTGGTACGAGTGAAGCCCCGCATGGAGGAGAACATGACCTAAAATTGCATATACTCCATCCCATGCAGTTGCAGAAAGATTTACAAGGGTGAAACATGCCGCCCCCTTAAAGTAAGGGTGGAAGAACACCGAAAAGCGGTAACTAAAGGGGAGACGGAAAAATCGGGTATAGCCAACCATGTCTGGATGGAGAGGGGGGACCATCGCCCCCTATGGGATGAAGTAAAAATAATAAACAGAGAGACCCACTGGAAAGTGAGAAAACTTAAAGAAACAACTCATATGCTCGGACATAACAACCTACTGAGCAAATCAAGCATAGAGTTGAATGCAATTTGGACACCTCTGATAGAGAGAGAAAACCTTGAATAACAACATAGGTTTAACATTAACAAAAACCAACTAAGACTTGTCCTAGTGACATATGGCCGAGTGGTCCTAGACGTTGTATCAAAGTTTACAGTTACCCAAAGAACGAAGACAGTTAAAAAAAGTAACATTCAAAACAGAGAATCAGCAACTATGTCCCAAAGCCTTGCTGGAGTCCGAATATGGTACCCCCGTAATAATAATAAAGGGTTGGGTTCGAGACTCCTATCAAACGGTTCCCCAGTTCGATACAAAACACCTGACGAAGGTCGGAGGGCAAAACGGCCGAAACGTTGTGACAATAACAACCAAGATGAGGAAGTCAGTCCGACAATCTCAATCAATGAAAACACCTCATCTCAAAAATACAGACAAAAATATTTATGTTGTTGATAAAATAATATTTATGTTTTTGATAAAAAATATTTATGTTGTTGATAAAAAATATTTATGTTGTTGATAAAAATATTTATGTTGTTGATAAAAAATATTTATGTTGTTCTTAATACATATTTATGTTCGTGATAAAAATATTAATTTTTTTGATAAACAATATTTATGTTGTTGATAAAAATATTTATGTTGTTGATAAAAATATTTATGTTTTTGATAAAAAATAATTATATTTTTGATAAAAATATTTATGTTGTTGATAAAAATATTAATGTTTGATAAACAATATTTATGTTGTTGATAAAAATATTTATGTTTGTGATAAAAAATATTTATGTTGTCGATAAAAATATTTGTTTTTGACAAAAATATTTATGTTGTTGATAAAAATATTTATGTTGTTGATAAAAATATTTATGTTGTTGATAAAAATATTTATGTTGTTGATAAAAATATATTTTTGTGATAAAAATATTTATGTTTTTGAAAAAAAGATATTTATGTTGTTGATAAAAAATATTTATGTTTTGATAAAAAATATTTATGTTGTTGATAAAATATTTATGTTTGTGATAAAAATATTTATGTTGCTGATAAAAATATTTATGTTTGTGATAAAAATATTTATGTTGTTGATAAAAAATATTTGTTTTTGATAAAAATATTTATGTTTGTGATAAAAAATATTTGTTTTTGATAAAAAATATTTATGTTTTTGACAAAAAATATTTATGTTGTTGATAAAAATATTTATGTTGTTGATAAAAATATTTGTTTTTGATAAAAAATATTTATATTTTTGATAAAAAATATTTATGTTTTTGACAAAAAATATTTATGTTGTTGATAAAAATATTTATGTTTTTGATAAAAAATATTTATGTTGTTGATAAAAAATATTTATGTTTTTGACAAAAAATATTTATGTTGTTGATAAAAATATTTATGTTATTGATAAAAATATTTATGTTATTGATAAAAAAAAATGATTACCCGCTTTATAAACCTGTAAAATTCTAATTTTGGGGCTGCGAAACATTTTAATTATTGTTTTTTTTTCTATACGCTTATGAAGCCCAATGTTGTGCAAATTATAATAATATAATTACATTCTTATATTCCAACAAACAATTTTTCGCAATGTTGCGACCAATAAAAGAAAAACTTTTCGAAAATGAGTAAATTATGGTGTATCTATACATCTAAATATGGTATCTTTAAAGAACACATGTGTAGCTCTAGTATTGCACTACGGAATTATCTAAATGACAACTTATTTATTCATTTGTAGTTATTGCCCCGACTATATAAATTACATATAAACATATTAGCATATACATACATGTGTGCGTATTTCGTATATATATATCTTCTATAATATAAAGCTGAATGTCTGTGTGTATGTGTATGTGTATGTGTGTGTGCGTGTCTATTCACGAATAGGCTCCTATATGGTTGACTATTTTTCAAAAACTGATCACATATAATGATAGAAGATGTATCGAGACACAGGAATGGGTATGTTTGATCTGGCAGAACAGTGGTTCATTAAAATTGTGGGGTTTGCGTTCGCGCCTGGTCCACAAAGTATGAAAATAAAAAAAATAAAAAATTAAAAAAAAACGTTTACAAGTGTTTTTTTTATATAGATGTACATAAGAATACTTTGATAAGAATGTTTTAACTTAAATAGGGATGGTATAATAAAATTGTGGGGTCTGCGTTCGCGCCTGGCTTCCATAGAATGGAGATAGGCACCAACTTTAATAAAGGCTTTTCATATCTATCTATATATAGTATACTTTGACAATTATGTTTCAATTTGAAGAAATATGGTATAATAAAATTATGGGATGTTCGTTCGCGCCTGACCTCCATAGAATGGAAATATGTCACAAAGTTTAACAAGGTTTTTCAATATAGATCCACAGAATATTGTGATAAGTGTTTCAGTGTGAATAGGTATGGTATAATAAATTATGGGGTTTATCTATTTTATTTTTTCTTTCATCATATTTTGCTTTGGTTTTAATACCCCCAAATTCGAAGCTATCTCATTACAACCCTTCCTTTTCATAACCTATCATACTTTCTGTTGTGGTTGCAAGGTTGAACAATAATTAGTAAGGAAATACAATGAAGACGCAAACAACAAGATAACGCAATAATAAGTGTATTAAAGAAAAGGTATATTTTGTGTTCTATTTTTGATAGAATTCCCGTCTGTTCCAATCTATTTAATTCTTTATCAATCTTTTCCAACCCAGCGAACGGAACATTTCGCTTTTTTCTAAAAATTGGGCTGGCGTTTTCTTTAAGTTCAAACGAGGCCTTGAATTTATTGCAGCGACCTAAGTTAGTCGTGAATGCCTCAGGAAATAATTCTTTTAAATCGTCTTTTATATTTACTGTTGTTGGAGAAGAACATTCTAATTTTTTACAGAATGTATTGATTGGCTTATCCCATAGTCCGAATTTCTCAATTAAATCTATTCCAAACAGATTTTCACTATTTTTTAGTACGAATATTTTTAATTTCTTCGAAATCCCTTTCAATTTTATCGGGAGGACAACTTCTCCTTCAAATTTTATACCACCACCAGTTACCGTCCGGGCTGCTTTACTAGTTTTCATCATGGCCGGTTTTCCCAACTTTTTCCACGTATTCAGGTTTATTATAGAAACATCGGAGCCGGAGTCGAGTTGTAACTTTATTGATGTTTTAAATATTTTCACTTTTACGTATTTTCGCCGATCTTTGTCTAATTTTGTATTTGATTTTGTTTGCTGTACTCTCTTTCTGGTGTAATCTTTATATCTGCAGCAATCGCTTTTGTGTCCCACCTTCTTACAAATGTAGCATTTTTTCTTCTTATAAGGACAATCTGATTCCCAATGCTTTTCTGCGCATCTCTTACAGTTATATCTAGGAAGAGGCTTGTTATATTCTGTACTATATTTATGGTTATTATCTTTGGAATATCCCCTTCCATTGCTTTTCTTTGTAAAGTTCTTGGTTGGTGCGTATGGTTTTCTAACTTTTCTTACATATGCCACTCCGGATTCTTCTATATTTTTTGAATCCTTTTTTAGTGTAATGGCCCTTTCACGGTCCTCTGCTAGTTTCTGGAGGGTTAAATCTTGCTCAGATTCTAGCTTAGACAACACTCGTCTGCGTATTTCTGCATTTTTCGTGGAAACTAACCCTTGAGCGAAGATTAGACATTTAAAATCTTCTACCGTTAGTTCTGCAAGCTTAAAATTATCGCAGTTTTTATTGACAACTGATGCGTATGTCAAATAATCTTGGTTGTCCATCTTTCTTAGATTCATGCACAGCCATATTTTATGAAAAAGAGATATATTTGGATTAAATAACTCTTTTAGTAATTTTACAGCTTCCATGAACTCTAATTCCGCAGTTTTTTTAGGTAATATGTAATCTACGAATTTGCTGTGTTTTGATGTACCCAATTTTCTGAGTAAGAGGCTCACTTTCTGACTATTTGGCCAATTCTTACAGTCCAGTTGAAAAACATCCTCGTATATTGTGTAGTATGCTTCAAAATTCTACTCTTCCTCAGGCACATAATGAAATGTGGCCATGATATTAAAAATAGTTGTATGGGAGAAATTAACACTATCGACATTTTCTCGATTACTCTTTAGTAGTTCCAGTGTTTTAGCAAAACGTTCATCTTGTCTTTCTTCATATTCCAATTGTAGTTTCTTATGCCTTTCTTCCTGTTCCAATTGCAGTTCTTTCTGCTTTAATTGTGCCATTTTCTGCTTTTCTTCTTGTTCCTGCTGCCATTTCAATAATCTGTCCTCTCTCTTTTCCTCGCGGTCAGCCTGTGCCTGTATTTGTGTTTGCAAAAGCTCGTTTTGTGTAGCTTGTCTGCGTTCATCCCGCTCAGCCTGTGCTTGTAAAAATTGCATGAACATTTTTGATGCGTCTTCCATGTTTTTTTTTTTTTAGTGTGTAGTTAAAAAAAAAAATTGTACCATGTACAATATACACCGGTTTGGGTTACAACAAAAAAGCAAATTGCTGTAAGCTCCTGTTTTCAATAATAATATCGCTGCTTGCAATAATATATTCTTTTTGCGAGTTACGCTGCAAAAAAATAAATAAATAAAACAGGTTTATCTGGAACCACGAAATGGAATTGACTTTCCGTTTTTAGGCACTTACTAATAAGTAACTCTTTCCACGAAATAAAAGTTTGGGTTTTTTTTTAATCGAGTCACAATTGAATAAATATATGCAGTACATTTAGTTCTTTGAGTTTTTTTTTCTCTAGTATTTTAGTAATTAAAATACCTCTTAAATTGAGATTACCTTTTTTTCCGTGACGTTTTACTGTATTATCCGTTATTCAGTAACAACTTCAAGAAAAAACAGTCCTTTCCTTGAATTTTAGCTTTAGCTGTGGTATTTCCTTTTAGTACCGCCGTCAACCAAAACATTAATTACAAAGTCCTTTAGTTGTTGTTTTGTTTTCGGAGAACAGTAATTAGAATCCACTGGTGAACTTTTTTCGTAGGTTACTTCCTTGCTTTTCGTAATACGGGTCTGACCTGTCGTTTTTGCGACAGAACAAAGTTCGCTTTTCGTTTGCAAGTTGGTCCTTTAGTAAGATTTGTCGTGTAGCGACAAAACAAAAATTCACTTTTACATTCGTTTGCAAGTCGGATTCCCAGAAAACGGCGTAAATTGTCGCTTTTGCCACGTTAGAGTTTTTTTTTTTCACTTGAGTTGAAACTTCTCTTTAGCGTAAAATCCGTTTGCTCGTCAACACTTTGCATTCCTTAAAAAAAAATGGTCAACCTTTGCGTTGTATTTTTTTTTTGTTTTAAATAGTTCTTCGTCAAACTGCTATATTTGACGCTTCATATCTCGTCGCCAACTGTTGTGGTTGCAAGGTTGAACAATAATTAGTAAGGAAATACAATGAAGACGCAAACAACAAGATAACGCAATAATAAGTGTATTAAAGAAAAGGTATATTTACAATATGTACAAATGACGGTGTCGAGTCAGAGAGTCTTGGTGGGAGGACATGTACGCTCTTCGGCGTCACTTCCGGTGGCATTTGAGTAAGACACGCCAGAGCCAACCTAGGCTTGCCATTTATAGTGTTATGTTATTCGCATATGCAAATAAGTGGTTGCCACCACAACACTTTCATAAATCAGTCCATTTTCTGTAGACTGTTTTTGACAACGACGGATACTTTTGCTAGTATATATATATATATTAGTATATTTAGGCAGCATTTTTTCTTTCATGCACGTTTCATTAAATAGCACAGATGACTCTTGCTTGTTTTTCTTGTAATCCTCCTTTTCTCTTTGTCAGACTATTTTCCGAACGTTTTTTCATAGAGAAAACCACACCACACCCCTAAAAATGAGTTTAGAGACATATTAATAAATAATACGGCCATTTTAACTGTCTCATATTGTGAGGTGCGCCTCCCGATCTTTGAGGCATTGTTAATCCACATTAATAAACCAACGATTAACCAGACTAAAAATGAAACAGAGGGAACGCTCAAGTGCTTTTGAGTATTTTAATGATTTTAAGCGATTTTAATCGCCTTTTAATCCTCTTTTCATTTCATCTCACTACTTTCATTTTTCAATTTCATTTTTTATTTTTTACTACTCGCCTGAGGATGACCACTGGAGGCCGAAAACGTTCGCGATTATGGGAAATTTCTTTTTTCACTCGGAAAAAACGTTCGGAAAATGGTCCGACAAAGAGAAAAGGAGAATTACAAGAAAAACAAGCAAGAGTTATATATATATATATATAAGTAATGTGATTGATAATTTAAAATTTTAAAATCAATTTATAATTAAATTAAAAATCTGTTTCATAAGAAGGAACAACAACAAAATCAATAATGCAGATAATAATGCAGATAATTGATTTTGTTGTTGTTCCTTCTTATGAAACGGATTTTTAATTTAATTATAATTTGATTTTTAAATTTTAAATTATCAATCACATTACTTAATATTGAATTAGCTTTAGGACATTTAACTATCGAGCTTATTATATATCTAAATTACAACGAGCACTTTCTATTTCCTGTATTTTAATTAAACTAGTAATTTCACTGTTACATTAAAATACGCTCAGCTCTTTAGACTATTGTTCTAATCTCCTTTAAATTATATATATATATATATATATATATGTGTGTGTGTGTGTGTGTGTACACTACAGTTATAGTACTATACGTTTTACCTCACTTCCCGAATCATCCAGAGTGCAACGGGCGTTTTGGTGACATCCGCCATTTGCAGCATAACATATGGACAAACATCCTCGATCATGAAAACTCAAGAAACCGGGCTGACAGACGCACGCGAACCCGTCATCCATTGTCTCATGGCACTCGGCGTTCGGACCGCAGGAGCCACATTTGTCAAATTCTGAAGAGAAATAAAATGTCAAAAAAAAAAAAAAAAAAATCAAAGAAAAAATGAATCATTTAAAAAAAAAAACAGCAACATTTTTATGAAATAAAAATCATTATTAACTTACTAATTCCAATCACATTTTTGCGATATTAAATTACGTATAGTATTTTACTATTCACAATCGAAAGACGAAAGTAAATAAGAGTGAATCAAAGTGTTTGTCGGATTGATTAATTAAAGAGGAAAGAAAGAAAGCAAAAGGCGGAACAAAATAAAAGCGAAATAAAATAAACTGTTCGTCGGGTTAGGTTCGTCCGTTGTTTGACCAATCAAGTATTTTCAGATCATTTAATGAATAAACATAACACTATTATTTAGATTATTTGGACTTGTGTTCTGACCTTAGTTTATTTTTATGACATTTCGGTCGTTGCAATCTCAGACTTTATTCAGGTGAATTTTGCTGAACTTGGAATCTGTAGGTAATTTTGAACAGAACTCTTTATTTAATCCACGGGGATAGCATGCATTTATTCTGTCAGCCATGATTGCTGGTTCTAAGTAATTCGTAATTGTTTCTTGAGTATAGCCACGGCCACCGAGAGTAAGAAGAAGGCCTGTTAACTGAAAAATGCATGCAGGCAATGTAAGTAAGATTTGTCAAACTGTCAGTACTATATGAGGGCCATTTGAAAAAGATCAATAAAACATTTTTAAAAAGAAAAAGAACACAGTTCGATTAATACTGAAACTGAACTTTATTCAATATAAAATATAAATATTATCTATGTAAAATTAAGTAATTTTAAAGCAATATACAATTTAATACTAATAAAACTGAATTATGAAATTAGGAAACAAAGAATTTAAAAACATATTAAAAACCAACGATTAATAATTTTAAAAGTGAAAACCATCGGTAAATAATTTTAAGAATGAAAACAAACGATAAAATGCAAAAAATTGAAATCAAACAAATAATTTAAATACAAACAAACAATAAAAGTTACTATTGCAGAAATATTTTTTAATTTAATTTAGAGAAACCTCACATGGGTTGAATGTTATATTTTGGAACTTTAGAGATTATTCGGACTAATGTTCTCATCTTGCGTGTTTATTTCACAATGTTTTATCATCGAATCTTGACTTCTCTTTTATTACATCCTCAGGCCGAAAATGATGTTTACATACCTAAAAACATAATTAAAGAAAACATTCATACCATAATGTAAACTATTTGTAAAATCTAAAAAAAGATAGTAAACAAACATTTACAATAATAAGAATAATCACAGTGTAGTATCTGTTCTGATGCTACACTTCATTTGTTCTGTCCTCGGTCAGTGGAGGAGAAATCCTTCATGACCGAGACAATTTATATTTTATTTTTGTTCCTATCCAGAGTGCCCCTTTTTGGGGAGCTAAATTTTCCCACATTAAAACCCAACCTTGTATCTAACTGTGCCCTCGTGGGGAGGCAAGTAAATAAATTTAAAAAAATATATTTTTGACAAATATTCTCATGCAAAAATTATTTGTTTATAATTCTAAAGAGAAACAATTTTAATATATAACGCTCAGTCATGGCTAATTTCATTAATAGCTGCGTGGTGAATAATTTTCAAACCGACTTTAGAAAAAATATAGAACTTTCGGATTTGTTTTACTGTACACATAGATTCGAAAAAGTTGTCAAAAAACAAATATAGAATAAATAAATGTTATCAAAGGCAAGATAAGTTACTTTTCTACCTAACTGGATATGTTTTTAATGTTTATATTTAATGTAACGTTTATTCAGCTCAATGTATTGGAAACTTTTACATGGCAGCCGACTCTCTCTTTGAGGCGGTAAGTTTGGGAAAATGAGTTATAAATAAAAAACAGACAAAATACTGTTAGACACTCGCTCAATATATGTTACCGTGACATAGGCATATATTCGGCGGGTTTTTAACAGTATTTTGACTGTTTTTTTTTTTTATTTATAACTCATTTTCCCAAACTTACCGTCTCCGAGAGAGAGTCGGCGGCTATTTTGAATTTTCCAATACATCGGTAAACACTGTATGTTTTTCCGAGCTGAATAAGCATATTACATTAAATATAAAAACTAAAAACATATCCAGTTGGATAGAAAAGTAACTTATCTTGCCTTTGATAACATTTATTTGTTCTATATTTGTTTTGTGACAACTTTTTCGAATCTATGTATACAGTAAAACAAACTCGAATTTTCAAATATTTGGACATACCCAATGAAAGGTTTTATTTATTATTAAAAAAAAACATTTTACAAATATTCTCATATAAAAATTATTTGTTTATAATTCTAAAAAGAAACAATCAATTTTAATATATAACGCTCAGTCACGGCTAATTTCATTAAACCAACTTTAGAAAAAAATATAGAACTTTCAAATATTTGGACATACTCGATGAAAGATATTATTTATTATTAAAAAAAAACATTTCGACAATTATCCTCATGTAAAAATTATTTGTTTATAATTTTAAAACCTAAAACAAAATTAAATTAAATTTTCAATCTTCCTGATAGACTTTTTAGCCTTATAAGAAAATAAACAGTTAAAATATCAAAATAATATTTGATGTATTAGCAACAAATAGTATTGTTTCTGTAATTTATATTAGCAATGTTATCAAACGTTATGAAAGTACTTTAATTTATATAAACAATGTTATTAAACGTTATGAAAGCACTTTAATTTATATTAGCAATGTTATCAAACGTTATGAAAGTACTTTAATTTATATAAACAATGTTATTAAACGTTATGAAAGCACTTTAATTTATATTAGCAATGTTATCAAACGTTATGAAAGTACTTTAATTTATATAAACAATGTTATTAAACGTTATGAAAGCACTTTAATTTATATTAACAATGTTACCAAACGTTATGAAAGTACCTTAATTTATATTAAAAATGTTATTAAACGTTATGAAAGCACTTGAATACAGTTCTAATTAAATACACGTTTAATTATTAACAAATAACATTACTTACTTTACTATATTTAGTTGGAATAAAAAATTTTTCCCTTCTAATGGCACGTATCCAAATGAGAAAATTTAGAAAAAGAAAATATATGTACTTTGGGGCCTTTTGGATAATTTCCCCAGCAATTTGTAACAACGCAAGAATACACCATGTTAGACAGCAAACTGAAAACTAGACGAAATTGCTACTGATAGCCTAGATCATATCCCTACAAGTGAATCTGATAGTGACGTCACGCTGTCATGTGCGTCGGCCTTCTTTACTCTCGGTAGCCATGGTATAGCCCACACTAAGGATTAAATTTTCAGCGCAAGGACCATGGATAAAGTACTTGGTAAAATCCCGTTGTAATTGACACTTTTCTGAATTCAGAAACAATACAGCACTTGAAACATTTTATTGAATAACTTTCAATGTATATGATCTATCAATTCTTGCGGTTAGTAGTTTTTATGGCGTATCAACTCTTTTTCCAGTCATTTTATACCAAAACGCAACAATTGCTTGTTTAGTTTGTCAGCAACTTTGTCAGCAAATTGACTATTATGGAACCAAATATTCTATCTTAGATGTTTTCTTCCAATTTTTATACATTCTATTCGTTATCAATTAAGAATAGTTCATTCATTTTCCTTCATAATTTTGACGAAATTCTTTTTTGACAAAATTCTTTTTTAACAATATTCTTCTATCAAGATCCGAAGTCAAGTGCGTAAATATAGGATTTAAAGCGAAAAATTCGCCGTAAGTTTTGTGAAGCAAAAGAATGTAATTTTTACTAGAGATCAATTTAGTTTTCTAGCTTCGTGGCAGGAAGTGACGTCACGTGTAGGTATTCCGAAATGAGATTTAGTGAAGACAAATGATCACCACTTCGACCATATTTATAACTAGATGTCACTATCCAATTATGTCGATTGAAAACAGCCACCAACCTGACATTTTTATAGTAGAAGCTTTTTTCTTTTATTTAAAGAAATGCATTCAAAATTTGCGAAAAGGAACTTACTAGAACTGCAATCAGGGCCAGTTTTTCCCTCGGCACATTTGGAACAATCGTCGCCGGCAAAATTCAGCTGACACAAACAACGACCTGTGCCGTTCATTCCATCGGAACAGGAGCCGTGACCGGTGCACGGGTAGTCGGCTCCACCTGGGCATTCTAGAAAGCAATAAACAGTCAGCAAAAATGAAAAGGAAATAATTATTAAACTCACAGTGCTGTCCGAATTTATTTATTTAGATGTAATTATACACGCTATACATATATTCATGGCTACAATGAGGATTTATAAATCAAACAAAATATTATCGTACCTAATTCAAATTAAATATACTAATCCAAGTACAGAGCTAATGCAATTTTAGAGTACATATTGTTATGGTGTTGTATTTCTGCTGTGTTTTAAAAAAGATCACTGAACAAATAACAGTAGTCGGTGATGGATGGCTAATTGGTCGAAGGAAGTTGCATGTACGGGAATTCGACGGACTGATTCTTCTTGAGCCTAAATCATCAACGACCTCCAATATCCATTTCATGTGTTATATAAGCATTTGTGATCATCTCAAATGTCCCCTTGAGATATCATGATTACTTTAGCCACACCTTAAAGGTGTTTTATGTGGGGATACTCGTTTCAATTAACTGTTACTTGTTTTTGTGTTTCTTAAATTCAATAATTGTTTCAATTTTAATACTCTATATTGTTTTGTTTCGCAATGTTGTTCTATTTCTTGGACATTTATTATTTGTGGGGAACTGTACCTTTCTTCGGACGGATCGATTTGAAGTTCAAAATTTGCGACTTATGTCTAAATTACAAATGAAAAGGCAAATTAGTTTCATTTTTATTTTCATTTCTGTCCTGTCACATTTAAAAAATAATTTTCTATGGAAATTAGGAAATAGTTTAATCAAAAACTAAACAAACAGATCTTACCATTACAATTTGGACCATAGTAACCATAGCAACACTCGGGAGTCTGAAAAGATAAAACAAAAGTCATCAACGCATCCACTGCAAATGTTTCCGCGTGAAATTGAAGCTGAGTTTGTCAAAATCGTGTTAAAAATAAGGTAACGTGCAATTAAGTAAAAACGGAAGTTAAAAGCTGACGTTTACTGAAAGCTGCGTCATGGGAGAAATTACGTGACACAGAAGCGAGATCGACTCTGACTCGTGGGCGTGAGGGATCAAGGTGAACGAACGTCGGTTTCACGGACCTCCACTACGTCTATGGAGCATGCAAAGGAAAGGTTCAGTTTGTACTTGCTATAAATTGCTGTAAAAGTAAAAAAAAAAAAAAAACAGTCCAGAAAAAATGACGTAGTTTTTTGTTGTTCTTTTGTAAAAACTCCTTTAAATGTATAACAAATGTATTCGTGAATGTAAGAAGCAGTTTGCTTGGAATATTGGTGGTGAACAAATCTGTAGAACTCTGTATAAGAGGACGATTAGCAATATTGAATATCGAGCCGATCATATTAAGTGACCTACGAACAGAAAGAGTCAAATGTCGCATTTATATTATAAATTTTCTCATATTTATTTTTCCAAATTATTCACCTATAAATCAGTAAAAATGGACTTATTGTTGACCGAGATGATAAAATCTTTTTGCTAATTTTGAAAGAAAAACTTTGCCTTGAATTTGTATTCTTTGTTTCATTTTACCTCATGCATGTGCTTTGTGCTCTTTTTTAAAAAACGAGAGGTATCTCTCCAAATTACTAAAGGCATTTTTATTTTTTACGGTAAGCCCATATTTACTGATTTATATATGTGATTGATTTTATTATATATATTTATATATTAGTGATGGGACGATTCCTATATCTTTCCCGATTCCGATACAATTACCGATTCTGATTCCGATTCTTTATAAATCTCTAAATATTCAAATATAGAGTTGTTATTTTCCTTGAGTACCACAAATCATCGGAAAATATGCACAAATTTTTCTGATTCGGATACTGATTCCGATACCCCCAAATATTCCGATTTTTCACATTCCCGATTCCGATTAATCGTCTCAACACTAATATATATATATATATATATATATATATATATATATATATATATATATATATATATATAACTTTTAAAGACAACCGAACGTAGTGCCATAATTAATTACTGAGGTTTTTGTAGTTTAAAATAAACCATTAAAAAGAAACTTTCGAAAAGACCAAAATACACTTCTCAAGTATATTTCTCCTAAGCCTACATTAGATAAAGAGGATAAATAAGGGCTGAGGCAAGAAAAAAAAACTTTATCAAGACGTCTTTCAGTCAACCCTTTTTCAAAATATACGTTGGCAGCGAGGGAGAAAACATCGTTTAACAACGTGGTCAAAAGATCATAAATTAACAACGAGGGCAAAAAAAAAACAACTGTATAGGTAATAGGAGAAAAAAGACAGAGAAACAATCTCAGCAAATAACCATAAATTCTAAATTATGGGTATACTCTCTTTGCTTACACAGTCAATGCCTCATTACCGTTCTTAGATGTTCTTATTGAAAGATCCGGTATGAGTTTACTACTAGCATATACAGAAAACCCACATTTACAGCGCAATACATTAGCTGGCTTTCGTTCTCCCCTAAAATCAGAAAATTAAATCTGATTCAAACTTCAGTGCATCAGGCTTTGTTGATCTGCTCTAGTACTAAACTAGATGCGGAACTCCAAATCATAACTGAGATCCTTTTGGCTAATGGTTATCCTTTACACGTAATTCAAAAATGTATGAGGGAAAAAATCTTGACGTTTAAAGGTAGAACGTTTGTGGGCCCCCAAAAAGGTCCCATATATGTGAAACTCCCGTGGATTAGTGTCAAACGCCAGGAGTTTTCGCATAAAATTGCTGCAACTGTTTCACGTTGCTATTTTGCAACGAAGGTTCGAACGGTGTTTGGGACGAGAAATATTTTCCCCACCTTTCGAAAGGATGGTATCTCTACCACTCAATATAATATGGTTGTTTATCGATTTTGCGGTCAGTGTGAAGCTGACTATGTGGGCCATACCATTCAACGTTTGGAGGTTAGAATATCTCAATATGTCCCCCCTTCGATACGTAGGCACAAAAAAAAAAAATGGCCAACGTCCGGATGTTTACCTACTCATAGGTCGGTCATTGGTGAACATTTATTACAGTGCCAAATTTGTACTGACGGATACACGGATGAAACTTTCTCGGTTTTACACAGAGCGTGCTCGAGAATTCACTTAAAAATTTTCGAGGCTGTATACATTAATTTGCGCCAACCATGTGTAAGCAAAGAGAGTATACCCATAATTTAGAATTTATGGGTATTTGCTGAGATTGTTTATCTGTCTTTTTTCTCCTATTCCCTATACAACGCTTTTTACCCTCGCTATTAATTTATGGTCTTTTGACCACGTTTTTAAACGATGTTTTCTCCCTCGCTGCCAACGTATATTTTGAAAAAGGGTTGGCTGAAAGACGTCTTGATAGTTTTTTTTCTTGCCCCACTCCTTATTTATCCTCTTTATCTAATGTAGGCTTAAGAGAAATATACTTGAGAAGTGTATTTTGGTCTATGGTTTATTTAAAACAACAACAACAAAAAAACAGTAATTAATTATGGCACTACGTTCGGTGTTTTTTAAAAGTATTATAAAATTATGTACCCATAAAAATCTTTATATATATATATATATATATATATACATATATATATATATATATATATATGTATATATGTATATATATATATATGTGTGTGTGTGTGTGTGTGTGTGGATTTATAATTTACATGGAACCTTTATTTGTCTGTTTTGTTCATACATCACCTCTATTTTCTATTCTGGCATTCTCGCAGACTGTTTACATACACACACGCACACGCACACCCACACACTGCAGTTAAGTTTTTCAGTGCATATGGAATCAAATTTGGAGTCGAGGTAGTCTTTCTATAAAATTGGTTTCGAGGATATTAGAAACCGCTGAGAACAAACATCATTCGTTTTTTTTTCTGTAAGCAGGACACTGTGTCTGCATTTGGAGTATTATAATAATATTATTATGTCATGAAGTATAAAAATGCTGGAAATAAATCCAATGCTCACCACTTTTAGTTTTTTGCAAATGGCAGTGCAGCCCAACACACTGCCATCTTTGGTTGAATAGGAACATGTGTGCTTCAAAACGGCAGTTTTCTCGTAGCCGAGCGGGCAGTTGGGCTCCTCGTGACAAGACTTACAGTCCGTCTGAAAATACGATACAAAAAAGTTTATTACACACACACATAAATAAAAAAATACAAAACATACCCACAAACATGTGTATAGTATTATATATACTAATATGGATATACATTAATATCTATATTAATATAAAAATGTGGATATAAATAAGTATACTAATATTTATATCGATCCATATCCTAATATATATATATATATATATATATGTGTGTGTGTGTGTGTATATATATATATATATATATATATATATATATATATAGAGTCATGTCATGTCATGTGCTACTGGTACCATGTAACCCAGTACTACCTGCCTCCTGATCGGGTCACCGGCGACTAAACTGATTCCCCACCAGACTTGTTTGGTTGTCTCCCTGAAGGAGTAAAAGCAAGACCTTCCAAAGGGCGAATGAACCCTTTTTCGGGGTCAACGGCCAACTGGCGCGGTGTGTGTTTGGGTGGAGAGGACTCCTGTAAGCCGTGGTGAAGGCAACCTTTCTAGGAGAAGCAAATCTCTGATTTAAAAAACCATAAAGCGGGAGACCAGTAACCGCATTAAGCTGGTCTGCAGTTTAACTTGTTGCTGTCTATCTTTCTCTTGCTTGTTGCTGGATCTCAACATTTTGGACCAAGAGAGAGACTTAGCTGTCGTAGAAAGATAAGACTCTTTAACATCATCTTTGTATAGATACTCCATCAGACATTTGGGCTCATGGACTTTAAGTGTCTCAGGGAGCGGCACTGTCTGAACAGATGTTGCAATCATCATATATATATATATATATATATATATATATATATATATATATATTAAAATAGAACAAAGGCATTGATTTATCATTACAAATATAATTATATTTTCCAACATTGGTATTTTATTTCTTAAAATCAATCATACCATAGAAATTTTGAAATATGGACAAAACGTTTGTGAACATATCATTTTGGTTTGTTTCCATTTTCACTTTTCCATCGCATCAATATTATATCCATAATTTTCACCATGCTAATATTCATATTAACATATATACTTATATCTGTCTTAATACGTATATTATTTTGTATACGAATCTGTATAATAATACGTATACTAATACATAGTATACATAAAGTTTGCTATGTTGCTTCGACTGCACGTGTTATGTGCTCTACAATGCCTCTATTAGTGTCCTCTCGAATAGACGTTTTACCCCCCATCATAATAATAATGTAATTCATTAATTTTAACTGTAGTTGCAGTACTGACTACGTGAGTAGATGATGTAGAGATGGGATAATAGAATCCAATAACACATATCTAGTAAAATTATGACATTCAAAGTACGTTGTAAATAATATATTCTATCATGAACTATTTAATTAAAAACCCGACGTGCGCAGCGAATTTCAGTCTTTATTTTAAATTTATAATTTTTTTCTTTTTTACCTGGAAATGACGTGTTTCGTGGTTAGTATTAAAGACAATAGGTATACCGAATTTTTTTTTTTAATTCTCTTACACTCCTTTCATCTAATTAATTTGAAGTTCATACTTAGTCTCAACCCCCCAATTATGTAGAAAAGCAGGAAATTTATTTAAAAAAAATTTTTTATAAAGAACTATTTTTATAGAAATTTTTCAAAGACTAATATATATATATATATATATATATATATATATTAGTCTTTGATCATATTTATATATATATATATGATCAAGAACTAATATTATATATATATATATATATATATATATATATATATATATATATATATATATATATATATACGCACCGATGCTCAAAATGTCGTCCGTGTAAATCCCAAAAATGAATGAGGCAAATGCCATAAAATTTAAACAAATAATAAAAGATCCACTGTTTAAAAAGTACTGTTGATATTTAAAAGATCAAAACTTCATTTTCCCCACTTTTCTAGCAACCACCATGCATAAAAAAAGCCATGCGCGCTTCTCTCTTACTACCACAAATTGGTTAAAAAATATAACTAAACATCAAAAAAGTTTAAGCGAAAATGTGATTGATATTGGTTAAAGCAAAGTTAAAAAGAAAATGAGAAAAGCAATCAAAGGAGAGGAAAGAGGGAATGAGGAGTAGGCTGAGGAAGAGAATACCTTAAGACTTTCTAATACTTTGTTGTCACAGCGATGAAGAATTGGTTTTAGAAGGTCGCTTATGATGTGAATAATTCCACCCACAGTAAGGATATCCGATTGAATGACGGTAATATTATTGACATAAACCTAAAAAAAGAACAAAAAAAAGAATCATACATATACATTTATTGGTTAACAAATAATGAATCTAAAAGTTAATTTTTTCTCACCGCTGAATCCGCCATTTTGGAAATTTCGTGCAAAAGATGTAATATTTCGCATTATGGCTGATAATGATAAAATATGGCGGTTATATGTGTATTTGCGACTGTGCACATGAAACCTGTCATTAAATTTTGGTAAACGAATCACATAAATTTATTGCATACAGAACCTGGTTGTAGAACATATTTAAACATGCACAGACCTGACTCGCCGAAATATAATGAATAGAATAAACATATGTCCTCAAATATCTTACGCACCTCGCATATATGACGTCTGTGCGATGTTAAGTTAGGATTACTTACATGATCATCACGGACGTTGAACATGAGTTGATAGAACTGACCAAGCATCGTCTGAATGGTCATTCCATCATCAATGTTTTCGGACATGAGTGTCATCGGCAGCGTATAATAAGAAAGGAAACGGAAACTCTATTAGGAAAAAGTAAAAAAAAAAACAAATATAAAATTAATATTTATTGGATTATTTCTTTTATAAAAGTTAGAAAGATTCAGACACAAATATGAAGGAAATAATAAGTTATTAATGTAAGTATTTACAAGGTGCCTTTAATAAGTTTCCAGACTTTTTTGTACAGACATTTACAATTGTCACAGTATGTTATCACTATACATGTTATCAGATGACTGACTAATTTTTATGATGTCACGTTCAAATGAACAGCTACAGCAAAAGTCGCAATACAGCTTACTAAAGCCTGATTGTCACAGCTGGTGAATTTCAAAATGCAATCTGGACGCGAGGATACTCTAGAGGAATGATAAGTAATAAAATTTTGCTTGAAATTGGAAAAAACGCCACGGGAATGTATGGAATTCTTCAGACTACTTTGGACCATCTTGCATGAATCAAGCATCAGTTTTTAAGTGGTAGATTCAAGGAAGGCGGGTAGTCTGTGAGGGATGATAAGAGGTGTGGGAGGAGTTAGGAAGTCAGAACATCAGAATTGATTGGCCAAATAAAGAATTTCATGGATAAGAACTGTCGTATGTTAATAGAGACAATAAGTGCACAGTTTGATGTCAGTGTGGGAACTGTACACACAATTATTTGCGAGGAACTGAAGATGTGGAAGATTTGTGCGAAGTTTGTCCCAAGAGTGCTCAGAGAAGATCAGGAAGAAAGACGTTTCCTGGCAGCAGGGAGATGGTCAGGCTGATCAATTCGAATTCCGCAATATCTTGCTCCCTGTGATTTTGTTCTTTTCCTAAGCTCAAGGAAAACCTTAAGAGCTGTCGTTATGAAACAATTGAAGAGGTGAAAGAGGTTATGACGAGGATCATTGACATGCTAACACAAGATGACTTCCATGGGGCGTTCCAGAAATTGTTGGAACGGTACAATAAGTGCATTGCAGCCGGAGGAGATTACTTGAAGGAGACTAGAGTTTCACCCAGCCTTAAAAAAGCCTGGAAACTTATTTAAGACATCTCGTATCTTTATGAAAGCGAGATTTGTATAAGTATTGTAATCTTGGATCGATAACAATTAAGGCAACCCAGTGATTTATTTGCAGAAGTTTGAGTCAGAAAATTCTGCTATAAAAAGTCTCGCTACGGATGCCACCAATGGACTACCATGGCACTTAGTCTAACTCTATTCATAGTACCTTGAAAAGCTAATCTATTCATGAAATATGGTTAATAAACATCACACCATAACAATAAGCTTTTTGCTTGGGAAAGAATTAGATCGAACCTGGTTGTCGCCTGGATATGGAAGTGGATGTTGAAAGTTCGAAAGTTAAAAGAGATCAAGAAAAAGTTCATCGTCCTATTAATCAAAAATGTGTACACACCCATCCAATTGTTAAATATCACAATCATTTCTGCAATCCAACGATATTTTGAAATTTATTTCTAGGTTTATTCCTGGCTCGTCCATCAAGTTTCAGTTATTAATATCCAACAATGACATACGGAACAATTTCATCTGTAGGAAGAGTCATCCGGAAAGGGCTTCATACTCACCGGACCTTATCTCCCTAGATTTTATCTGCGATGTTATCTCAAATAAAAAAAGTTTTATTGATGAATAATTTCTATATCATAGATAAATACATAACATTTTGTGTGAAAGGGATTCTATATTATAAATTATAGGCAGAATCTCCCGCACTTTAAGCAAAAAACACAGCACAGCTAACCAATGAAAATAAGTCAGCTCGAACTTCCAATAAATAACTTTGTAAATCTTATTAAAAATAAATTTATTACAAAATTAACTTGTCTTTAGTTCCGACCCTCTTCTGACTCTCGCCTCCGTTATTTTGTCCTTTAGTTCTCACATTCCATGAGCAATGTTTCTGCCAAAGGAGGAAGAATTACTACTTTGTTTGTTGGAATCTATCCATCTAGCAATATCCGTTAGCCAGTTTTTACCTTGAAGTAGTGTTGTGACGTTGATGTGCACACACACAGCCGGTGACAAACGCACCAAACGATAGGACCAAATTGTCAGTTCAGATAACAAGGGGAAAGGTCAACTACTAGCGCACGGTAACGACGACCAGAAATATAAAAAAAACTTATATTTTTATACAAACGAGTTAAGTTTTGCTTCCTTGCAGACGAAAGATCGATTACGCAATACGCTTCAGTGTTTCTTTTTAGACCCTTACATCATGTGACTTAATTCCGTAAAAAATCCATCCTAATGCATTTCAGTTTTCATTCGTAAACAAATCTGCCATCTCATTTATTTTGTTAAATTGTAAATTAAAGAAGACGTACCCCAGCACACATCGCAGCAAAACAAATAAGTATAAGTTCTTACAATTAATTTACATCTGGAGTACGATTCCTAGTTGCGTCCATTCACCCGGATAACGCAGGGACGCAAGTCTTGGTAATATTAAAAAGATAATAATAATAACATCGTATTCCCCTCACGACGACCGTTGTGCTGTGGATGCCTCAAAATAGTGTCTATTCATTTTCACTTTGACGCTGAACTCCTAATGTAACGTGGTCATTAATATTCTTTAACGGTGTCGTTATAGTTTAACACTCGGGCCCAACACGTTGTATCTGAGACAATCGCAAACGAACAAAAAAATAAGAGATTCAACTCAGCTTTTTCAGTTTTAACAAAAAGAATTTATTACCGTTACATTCCAAACAACAACTGCATTTTGTTTTTACAGTTCATCTCGTGTCGACATGTGTTCAACACAACTCTACTCTGTCAAACACATGTTTTTAAAAGTCTCCCACGCCGCCACTTGGCCACACGTCCATCTCATGCTGGACCGCCTTGCCGATTTTCCGCCGCCCACGTGGGTTGGCCGTCGCTTGCCGTCCATGTGTATCCTTTTTACTCTGGTCTTCTTTCTCTTTTTTTCCTCCAGCATGATGTCATTTGTGCAGTGGCTAAGTCATTTGCATGTATGCCATGCGGCTGCTGCTACAAGCGCTAGCGACTCTATTACACTTAAAAGCAGAAATGATTTCGCTCCTCTGGCTTAAACTTTAACTGGACCTCTAATTGAAAATTCAATTTTATTCTCATCTTGAGTAGAATTTTAGGTTTTTACATTAGTTTAAGACATCCGCCACTAATCCCGCCACATATAGATTAGTTCATCTTAACCCCATTGAAGAACAAAACATTTACAAAAGAAGGTAAAAAAAAATGAAACCTACCAAATTTTTGTTGGATATTTTCATTGCAGAATCAACGGGGACAAACAAAGTGTACTCGTCCATCATCATCAGCCGATCGACCATTCCACTTTCCTGGGAAAAGAAATATTCCATAAGGACTTTAGAAAGATGTTACGAATACGATGAAATGCACACATTCTTTACGTGAGATCAGATTACGCACTGACATGAGCATTTATTATATACTTATGTGAGGCAGGGGTATCTGCTTATTTTGCGACAAATGTTCATTTTTAGGGCACATCCGCATCTCTTGACTGTTTCGGCTCCCCTTTGACAAAAGTTCACAACAACAATGCAAGTCTCATTTCTCTGAATGGTCGAAGTCGCGTCCCTGTTCATTGCCTATCCTTAGAAGGATGGTGGGAATTTCTTAATCGATTCATCTGCTTTACATCGCTACTTCTCGCTGCCTCCATGAGAAGTCTTTCAGAATAACTGTTGGACTCGAACTTTCGACTCTAAATTTGAATTGAATTCTAACTGACTGGCTAAAAATATCCCATGAGCGTTTCTATATATTTTAGGAATAGAGGAGAGATATGAGTTTCTACGTCACTGACACGTCATTATGCACTCAATGCTCGTCCTTGTCAAGATTGTTCCAGTTTTAAGCTCAAATCAACTAGTTTGACTTGGTTTGACCCTTTGATCCTGTCTGCACTTGGACGCCTGCATAACTTCTGCCAGCTTGCTCTTCATTAAAAATTCTCGTAATAGTTTTCTGTGCAATTCTACTTCCGTTCTGGTTCATGATAAATTATAAGCGACTGTTTTTGCTTGTGACGCCATAACTAGAAGATTGTCATGCATGACCAACGAAATACCTATATCCGGTGTTGTTTTATCAACAGAGCTATCCTTTCCTAGATGGATGAGGAACTCTGTATGATAACCCTTCAGAATATCAGAGGGAGGTTAACAGGTATAACACCTTGCTCAATGGTGACCTAGAACTGTGCAAGGCAGGGGTGTTCATCTCTCTAAGGTATTGCGCATACTGTAAATATCATAATCATAAGTTGACACAACGGTTCTCGTCAGATCACCCAAGTTAAGCAATGTTGAGCTTGGTTAGTACCAGATTAGGAATGGCCATTTGGGAATTCTAGGCGCTGTATGTGCTCTCCGCTTATCTCAGCATTGTTTCTAGTTGTTGTTACCCTCAATTTGCCACTGGTATTTCATAACGCTGGCCCAAGAGAGGTGTGATTGAGATTGCGCAACTCTTGCCACAAAAATTCAACGTGCAGCCACCCCTAGAGTGGGTTTCCATAATCTTTCAAGACTGAAGGAATCTAACTCGGTAACCTGAATATATACAGTGTCTGTTATTCCTAAATGATTACTACGGCTATGACAACAGAATATCATTTTCATTGTTTTGACTCTCGAGTATATATCCGACACAGTTAGACACATGTATCAACTAAGAACCACACCACTCTGTATAAAAGCATATAAGATATCACCGGATATATCCTCGAGAGTAAAAACAATGAAAAGAATTGCTGTTGTCCTAGCATCTAAAATTAGCCAACTTTAACGATTATTATTATTATTATTATTATTATTATTATTATTATTATTATTATTATAAGGATTATTATTATTATTATTATTATTATTAGGATTATTATCATTAGGATTATTATTATTATTTTATATTTAATATGATTATTTTATTATTATTATTTTTATTATTATTATTATTATTATTATTATTATTAGTAGTAGTAGTAGTAGTAGTAGTAAAGTAGTAGTATTAATAGTGGTAGTAGTATTTATCTTGTTCTTATCATTATTATAATTTTTATCATTTTTATTATTATAATTATTATTTTATTATTAATAGCAGTAGTAGTATTTTTCTCTTTCTTTTTATTATAATTTTTATCATTTTTACTATCATTATAATTATTATTGTCATCCTTATTATAATTATTATGATTATTGTCATTATTATTATTATAATTATAATTATCATTATTAATGTTATTATTATTATCATTATTATTATTGTGATTTTAATTATTTTTATTTTTATTATTATTATTATTATTATTATTATTATTGTTATTATTATTATTTATTGTGTTATTATTATTATTGTCATTATTGTCGTTTTTATTATTAGTTTATTCTTATTATTATCATTTTATTATTATTTTTATTATTCTTTTCGTATGATTATAATTATTGTCATTATTATTATTATTTTGTGATTATTATTATTATTATTACTATTACTATTATTATCATTTTCGTTCTTTTCATTATAATTTTTTATTATAAATTTTATTATTATTTATATTGATTTTGTAATTATTGTCATTAATAAAATTATTATTTTGTATTTATTAATAAATGTATATTATCTTCATCTTCTTTTTCTTATTATTATGAATATTGTTGTTATTATTAATCATATATTTTAGTATATTTCTTTTAATTTCTATTAATATTATTATTTTTTATTATTATTTTAATTGTTATTGTTATTATTATAACTTTTATTTTTATTATTTTATTAATATATTTATTACTACTATTGCTATTATTATTTTATCATTATAATAGTTTTTATTATTTTATTACAGTTTTTATTATTTTATTATCATTCATTTATTATTATTATTTATTATTATTAATGTTATTATTAATATATTTTAATTATTATTATCATTTATATAATTATAATAATAATAATAATAATGATAATTATTATTGTTATTATTTCAATTACATTAACTATTAGTTTATTTTTCTTATTTATATTATTATTATTATTATTATTTGTTTAAAAATTATTATTTGTAGTAGTAATAGTAACAGTAGAATTTTTCCTTAACTGTCACTCCAAAAAAATAGTTTTATATATTTTGTAGACACTAAAAATAAAACCTTATTTTAAAATATCTGCTTTTGATAGAAAAGAAAAAACACTCTACAATAATATATATGCATAACTTTGTTAACAAAATAAAAATAAAGTCACCATTTTTAAACATATGCAAACTGTGAAAAGTATTTAAAAAAGACAATTTACCACCAATTGTTTTCCGAAAAGCGAAAATTCCTTATGGTTTTGAAAGAATTCAAGTAAATTTGGCCGATCCTTGGTTGCCGGAAAAGGTTCCAGGACCTGCAGAAAGATTTCAAAAAAGCTTTTTTACGATTATGAAACAGTCGGAATTATTTAAACCTTTAACCAATTTTTTATTATATAACACGCTTATCGCAGAGAAATGAAATCTATTTGATATGATTATTGATAACGAATTAATGGACGTTAAATATAAAAACAATTGAGAAAAATACATTTTTAATGTTTCGAAATTATTTAGATATTTGATTTTTTTTATTAGTTATATTATCCGGATTACGTTTCCCATCACGCATTTTTTTAATAATGTTTCAGCTGATGTAATCTTTGACATTCTTCAGTTGTGTGATTTGAAACTTGAAGGACAGCTTCTTTTTTATGGAAATCACTCCAGACAAGGCAAGAAGCAACTTTATGTAAACATAGCATACATAAATAATGCTGGAGTCCCTCACGGGTCAATCCTAGGCCCAACTCTCTTCCTGATCTACATCAATAACCTCCCTAAACACATACTTAAATCATTCATTGACATCTATGCTGATGACACAACCATCTACGGCAACACATGAAAGGCTGTAAATGACAAAGTTCTCTCTGATTCTCTCTCCTCTGATCTCGAGCGCGTGGTTCAGTGGGGGAAGACGTGGCTGGTTACCTTTAATGCATCTAAAACCAAGCTTCTATCTTTACCTCATCAACGCTCTGATCCCCATCTGGCATCAATTGAAATGGATGGCTCTCGTCTGGGAGAAGCCCCGTGTTTTGACAAGCTTCTGGGTTTGACCTTTACTCCTGATCTGAAATGGAACACGTACATCAAGTCTGTTGCCAAGGTCGCTGGAAAGATGGTGGGATCCTTCTACCGCACCAGAAGATATCTCACTACTGATGCAATTCTCTATCTATATAAAAGCCAAGTACGTCCAAGGATGGAATACTGCTGGCATATCTGGTCAGGAGATGCTAAAAACAGCCTATCCTGCCTTGACAGAGTACAAAATAGACTTCGTAGCTTAGTGGGAGATGCCCTTTTCTCTACCCTGCAACCTCTCTCCCACAGAAGAGACGTTGCGAGCCTATCCTTGTTTTATCGTTATTTCCATGGCAGGTGCTCGTCTGAATTCCAATCTCTGGTCCCCCCTTGCCAATCTTTCACGAAAAACACCCGTCTAGCCGAATCCACTGTGAAAAATTTCCCCACTATTTATCTGTGCCTAAATCAAAACGTGGATTCCATGAACAAAGCTTCTTTCTTAGAACTGCACGCCTGTGGAACTCTGTTCCGTCTGCCTGCTTCCCACCTGACTACAACTTGAATGTCTTCAAGTCCAACATTAACAAATTCCTAATGAACCGCCCCCTTAAGTAAACACTTCATCAAATCTCCACACTAACGTACTGTACTTGCAATAACCCTTATCCCTGAGTGGCTTCCGGGCCTTGATAAGTGGTGACCACCATGTAAAAAAAAAGTTAAAAATTTTATTTCAAGGTAAAAACAAGCAAACCTCTTAACAATAACTGTTATATGGATAGATTGTGACCCAGAAAACAGCAAATATTCCCCCTTTACCAGAAACATCGCTCATTAAATTTGAGAACAAAAGGACAAAATAAAAGAACCGAGAGCTTTATTCTAGGTTCAACACTGTTTCTTCTCTATATAAATAGCATTCCAGGGAATATTATTAAGAGAATTGCCATTTATGTTGTTACATTATGTATGCTATCCTAAAATATACGACGTTGACTTTTTCTTCAAGTTTTAGTCTTGAATATGCAACACTCCTTACTTTATCGACGTCCGATGTCAGTATTAATGTATATCGAACGGTACGTAATGGTTGGTAAGACTTTGTGTTTTTATGTACCATGTACTAACAAGTCACTACTTATCAAGGCCCACAGAGTATTCGAGGATAATAGTGAACTTCCCAGAAGGACAGTGGAATAACAACATAAGGATTAGAAACTGGTAAAAAAAAATGAGATTATTTAAGAAGACAACTCAACAAGGACTTTTTAACATTGCAATTGAAAACGTCCATGCTATATAAAAGCCGTCCAAGGATGGAATACTGCTGCCATATCTGGGCAGGAGCTGCTAAAAACAGCCTATCCAGCCTTGACAGAGTACAAAATAGACTTCGTGGCTTAGTGGGAGATGCCCTTTTCTCTACCCTGCAACCTCTCTCCCACAGAAGAGACGTTGCGAGCCTATCCTTGTTTTATCGTTATTTCCATGGCAGGTGCTCGTCTGAACTCCAATCTCTGGTCCCCCCTCGCCAATCTTTCACGAAAAACACCCGTTTAGCCGAATCCACTGTGAAAAATTCCCCCACTATTTATCTGTGCCTAAATCAAAACGTGGATTCCATGAACAAAGCTTCTTTCTTAGAACTGCACGCCTGTGGAACTCTGTTCCGTCTGCCTGCTTCCCACCTGACTACAACTTGAATGTCTTCAAGTCCAACATTAACAAATTCCTAATGAACCGCCCCCTTAAGTAAACACTTCATCAAATCTCCACACTAACGTACTGTACTTGCAATAACCCTTATCCCTGAGTGGCTTCCGGGCCTTGATAAGTGGTGACCACCATGTAAAAAAAAAAGTTAAAAATTTAATTTCAAGGTAAAAACAAGCAAACCTCTTAACAATAACTGTTATATGGATAGATTGTGACCCAGAAAACAGCAAATATTCCCCCTTTACCAGAAACATCGCTCATTAAATTTGAGAACAAAAGGACAAAATAAAAGAACCGAGAGCTTTATTCTAGGTTCAACACTGTTTCTTCTCTATATAAATAACATTCCAGGGAATATTATTAAGAGAATTGCCATTTATGCTGATTACACTACCCTCTATTCTAATATTGTATTTCGTCCATCATTCTCGGATCAGTTAAAATATGCAGTTGATCTTGAAGTTGATTTGAATTCTATTGTAGATTGGGGTAAAAGAAACGCTTGTTTCATTTAATCGTGTAAAAATTCAGCTATTGTCCTTCAATCGCAAGCGTTTTCCTTTTTCTTCTTGGGATTCTTATGCGTGGCATTTCTCTCTGTATAACTTCTTGGTCTTTCTTTCTTTTCTCTTTCTTTCTCAGCAAATCTTTCTTAGATTCCATATATTAAATCCATTCCTGTTTCTGCTTCTCGTAAAATAGGTTTTCTCCATCGCCCCAAAGACTTTCTCACAGCCGAGGATATTTTCAATCTCTACAAATTTATCTAAATATGCTACCATGTAAGGAATACTGTTATCATTTTTGGCTGATGAATCTGTGTCCCATTTGGAGGTTCTTAATAAACTGCAGACACTTATCTGTAATTTGATTTACACCACTCTTTCTTCTTTACTGCAATCTCTCTCTCACAGACGTGATGTTGCTAGTCTCAGTCTTTTCTACAAATACTATTACGGCATATGTTCCTCAGAATTGTTTGATCTATTTTCGGCTTCCTTCGTTCCAGCCGTTTGACTCGTTGGTCTAAAGTTTTTCATCAATTCGTTGTGTTAATATATCATTGTAATACAGTTTGTTATTCCAGTAACTTTTTTCAAAAACTGCAAATTTGTGGAACTCTCTTCCTGCTCACTGTTTTCTTTCTACCTACAGCGTTGGTCTTTTCAAGAATAAGGTAAATAAGCATCTTACGTCTTTACAGTAACCAGCTTTCTTTCTTGTTAGCTCCTTACATCAAATGGCTTCATACCTTGTCTCGAGCGATTCCCATAATAAATTCAAGCTCCACTTCTCATTGCTTGAAAATCTTACTGATTTGAATTTGAATTTGGCATAATTTTGAAAGTTTTCGTAGCAAGAACACATCCTGAAGCCAAACCATTACCATTAAAGAAGGAGACTGTAAATTACGTCTTCAATAGAATTGCAGACTGTGGGTCGCTTTTAAGTTCTTAAACAGAGCTTTCAGTTAGTGACTTCGTCATGTAACTTCGATGCCTAATGATGCCATATCAACACCATCTTCTTATCTGCTAGCTGAGGCGACATAATAAGCTATGGTGCTGGAGCACATGTGAGACATTTATGTGTTGGATTAGAAATAGAGCTATTTGACCACCTACGGATGGATGCAACTGTTGGCAACTAAATGTGCTACCTCTGCCCAGTGCTCCTATATTAGATTTTCAATTCCTGCTTTTTAATAATCCTGAAACGTATACGAAATTTTGAACTGATTTTCTTATTTATTCCACAAGGGTAGATTGTTCTTCTTTCATCAGCCCTCACCGGATAAAAGTGTTAGCTATCGCTTTATTCTTAGTTAAGGACTAGTGTATTAACGATTAAGGGCGATTAAAAGTAAGTTTAAAGAGATTTTTTTGTTTCAACTTGACTACGAACAATAATTAACTCTGCCTCTTAAAATGCAATCATAATTTTTTAATACAAAAAGGCCATACCTTGTCGATGATGTGAATGTACCCATTGTCGGCTGGGATGTCCGGGGTGACAATGTTCGCTTTCGTAACTCGGGTTTTCACTATTGTTGTCTAAAAAAAAATAAAGAAAAAGAAATTAAAGTGAAAAAGAAATACACAACATCTTTTAATCTAAGCTAAATGCTACGTCGTGTTCTTTTATGAATCCTGTATGAAATGTGAATATCGTCTTGGTTTTTGGTTTTCTCTTGATGTTTCTGGACAGGATTTCTGGACTCAAGCACACACACACACACACACACACACACACACACACACACACACACACACACATATATATATATATATATATATGGTACTCCTGCAGTATTTTACCCACCGATTTCACGATCTTAGCCGAGCGTTGACGAACGCTTTCGGCGTTAACGCCGACGAAAGCCGAGAATTCGGAGCTACGGTGCAAGAAGAACGCTAAAAGTATGTGAATAGCAACAACATTACAAGGAAAAGATATTACACACACACACAACAAAATGGATAAAATTAATACAAAAAATTTGGATAAAATAAATCACAAACACTTACCGTAAGTTTTTTTAAAGTAAAATAAATTTATTTTGTTGAATATTTTTTTTGTTTTTTTGGTTCATTTTGTTTTCCGATAGCTTTTTTTTGGGGGGGGGGGGGTAAGCAACAGTAATAAACACTTCAATGTTTTTTTTTTTTTTTTTTTTTTTTAACAAAACGTTATTAAACAGTAACAACAATGTTTTTTTTTGTTTTTTTTTCAGTAATGTTTGTAGGGGGGGACAACAATTACTGTTTATCTTTAGTTCCGACTGGAAGATTTTCTACTGACTGTAGAGAGGCAAAGTAGGGAGCAAAGGGTTTTCAGAGGATGTGGAAAGAAGCTCCTTCCCAAACCGGGTAGCCTTCCGCGATTTGATTTATTATGGAGACAAAAGGGTTGTGTCCAAATTTTTGTCTCCACATAAATTCGCATAAATATGTTTCCAACAGCTCCCGGTTTTTTTTTGGTTTTTTTTTATCGCTAAATTAAATAGCTGAAATGAAAGGCTGTGTATTTTTACTTTGAACAATAAAATAACTGAAATGAAACGCTATGTGTGTAATTTCAATGAAAATTATTCGTCTGCTGCGCGTTCGTTTGAAGCGCCCTGATTGGCTGATAGAGTATCGTACCGCTCGCCATGTTCCGGCGTTTTCCGACGGATGTCGATCAACGCTCGGCTAAGATCGTGAAATCGGTGGGTAAAATACTGCAGGAGTACCATATATATATATATATATATGATTAGTTTTTTTTGGAAAAAGAATTCCAGCAGAGTGCTCAATTAAAAGGAAAATCCAAATTGTAAGAGCGTATTTATATTTTGTGCACAGAAAGTTGTTAGTTGAGACAGATCATTGGTACCGTCGGTTTCAAGCCCGATAATAAGGCCCGTTTAAGGTATCCTTATCAAGCTCTCTTCAGCCAAGACGAATATTGGCTGAAGAGAGCTTGATAAGGATACCTTAAACGGACCTTATTATCTGTCTCAACTAACAACTTTCTGTACACAATATATATATATATATATATATATATATATATATATATATATATATATATATATATATATATATATCCCCGAAACAGTGTTTCATGGTAAACTACTGATAATCCCTGAAAACTTAGGACTATTGTAAGCTCAAGAAAGCAGGTTTGGTCAGCGATTACAGGAGATTAAATGACTTACTGAGAAAATAATCTTACAACGTTGGAACAAAAATAAAATTTTAAGAAAAATTTTATTTTTGTATAGTTTTAAAGGTTAAAAAAGCTTCTAAGATATATATATATAAGGAAAATCCGAAAATAAGTATTATTATATTTTGTTTACAGAAAGTTTTAGATTAGATAAGTCATTAGCACCGTCGGTTTCAAATGCGATAATTAGGGACTATTTTAGATACACATACAACGCTCTCTTCAGCCAATACTCATCTCTTTGTACAAATTTGTTTTTGCAACTCTTGTAGGAAAGTGTCGACGTCCTCCAACATACAGTGCCGGCAATTCGCAAATTGGTCACCCATTTTAGTAATGACCAGGCTGAACGTGGCTTAACTTTCGTGATTTAATGGGAACCGGTGTGTCAACGTGATTATGCCAAAGCTTTACAAAAACACTCGTTTAGCTACAATCACTATCAACAATTTCCCCTATGCTCTATCTGTGCATAAATGTAAACGCAAATTCATTCTTTGCCAGAACTGCCTGCTGTGGAATCCTGTTCCTCTGGTCTGCTTTCCAGCGGAATATATTGTGGACATCTTCAAATCTAATGTAAACAAGTTCTTGTTGAGCCATCCCTTTAAATAATCAAATTTATAACCAACTTCTACCACAAACCATTATTATGCTGTTGTCCCGATGACCACTGTACACTCATAAACCCTTATCCTCAAGTGTCCCTCGGGCCTTGATAAGTGATGACTTGTAAAAAGCAATAGTGGTGTCGACGTCCCTCTATATACAGCGCCTGGAATTCCCAAATTGGTCAGCCATTTTAGTAACGACCAGGCTCAACGTTGCTTAACTTCGGTGATCTGACAGGAACCGGAGTGTCAACGTGATTAAGCCATATATATATATATATATATATATATATATATATATATATATATATATATATATATATATATATATATACTACTAGCAAATGTACACGTCGTTGACTGGGTTCAAAAACAGTCTACAGAAAATGGACTCTGATTTATGAAAGTATGATAGGTTATGAAAAGGAAGGGTTGTAAATTTGGGTTGAATTTGGGGGTATCAAAACCAAAGATTAACACCATAATTTATTATACCATACCTGTTTACATTGAAACACTTATCACAATATTCTGTGGATCTATATTAAAAAACTTTGTTAAACTTTGTGACATATTTCCATTCTATGGATGTAAGGTGCGAACGAACACCCCATAATTTTATTATACCATATTTCTTCAAACTGAAACATAATTATCAAAATGTACTTACGTAGATAGATATGAAAAGTCTTTATTAAAGTTTGTGCCTATTTCCATTCTATGGAGGCCAGGCGCGAACGGGGACCCCACAATTTGATTACACCATCCCTATTTAAGTTAAAACATACTTATCAAAGTATTCCTATGTACATCTATATCAAAAACACTTGTAAACGTTTTTTTATTTAAATTTTTTAATTTTTTATTTCCATACTTTGTGGACCATGCGCGAACGCAGACCCCACAATTTTAATGAACCACCGTTCTGCCAGATCAAACATACCCATTCCTGTGTCTCGATACATTTTCTATCATTATATGTAATCAGTTTTTTAAAATAGTCAACCATATAGGAGCCTATTCGTGACCACACACACACACACACACACACACACACACACACACACACACACACACACACAGCTTTATATTATAAATATCTTTGTTCAAACCAGTCACTTAAGTATTATGAACTTTTTTTCTTTGTCAACTGATCGTTTAACATAACTGGAATATTAATATTTCTGAAACGATAGTTACCAACATTAGTGAACAAATAAGATAGTACGTTTTGGGAATAACCAAAAGACTATTCACAATAATAAACAAAAAGACACGCACGCAAATAATATATATTAAGATATTAAATAGTTTATCGTTACTTACTGATTTGTTAACGAAGATATTGACCGTGAATCCTTCCATGATTGTGTGGAATTTTTCACCGTGCAGCTGATGAAGACTGTCGATAGTGTAACTCTCGTTTAGAGTGTGGAAGCTGAAAGAGAACACTTCAAAATCTAATGGATGCAATATTGGAATATTGCTGAATACTGTCTTATTGCTTCTAGTTTTATTAAACATTACCTATATATATCTATATATATATATATACATACACACACACATATATATATATATATATATATATATATATATATACATATATTTAGTAATGTGATTGATAATTTAAAATTCAAATTAGAATTAAAAATCTGTTTCATAAGAAGGAACAACAACAAAGTCAATAATTTGTACGATCGTTTCGGAAACGATGTTTTTATTGTGATAGACATTAAGCCATAATTTTGAAATATATTTTTTTAAACAAAGTCTCCTCATCAGCAAAAGTATTGGGTGTTTTTTTTATATGTGAAAGACACCATAAATAAACCTATCAATTTTTAAGTAAGGCAGATGTATCTTTTAATTGTTCGCCTTTTAAAAACCGTAATTATCGTCAAAGCATTCATTTGGATGTTGATTTTAGATTATAAATGTACGAAAACGAAAAAATACAATATTTATATATATATATATATATATATATATATATGTGTGTGTGTGTGTGTGTGTGTGTCTGTCTGTCTGTCTGTCTGTCTTTCCGTTTCTTTGTGTGTGGTTATGGGTGCATGTGTATATATTTATTATTAATAATCGGAATCTCAGAATTAAAGCTCAATAGATGTTAATTCCTTAAGTCCAGAGCATGTATAAATAAATAATATTATGTTTAATTCCAGTAACCATGTATTTCTTTCTTTCTGGTACGTATATTATAAAGATTTTTCTGTATTTTTTTGTATTTTATTTTGGTTCATTGAAATAAAAATTAAATAGAGAAAATTTAAAACAAGTTAAAAATTCTTATAAAAAATTAAACGTAATAATATTTTGATACATTTTTGTCTAAGCTCTCCAGTAAAATCTTCCCCTAACAACACCGATTAAATAAATCTATTAAACAATTGACAATCAAATACTTAAAAAAGTCTAAAAACAAACGAAATAAAAGTTTTACATACGCAATGAGATTAATGATTCTTGTAGGATCTTGCCAATACATAAACGAAGCCATTTTCTTGAAATTCAAGATGGCGTCGTTATTGGGAGCAAACAGCGTATATTTTTCATCGAGCGGCCAGAAATCAGGGACGTCCTTAAAGAAAGACAAGAGAAAATGAACTTTATTAACTTGTTTTTAGATTACATCAACTATGAAATATGATGCAGCGAAAAGTAATAAAATAAATTAATAATTTAAAACATTATTTTATAAGGGTACCCACTAATATTTACATCTGACTCGCGTTTAATTTAAAACATTATTTTATAAGAGTACTCACTAATATTTACATCTGACTCGCGTTTAATTTAAAACATTATTTTATAAGGGTACCCACTAATATTTACATCTGACTCGCGTTTAATTTAAAACATTATTTTATAAGGGTACCCACTAATATTTACATCTGACTCGCGTTTAATTTAAAACATTATTTTATAAGGATACCCACTAATATTTACATCTGACTCGCGTTTAATTTAAAACATTATTTTATAAGGGTACCCACTAATATTTACATCTGACTCGCGTTTTATTTAAAACATTATTTTATAAGGATACCCACTAATATTTACATCTGACTCGCGTTTAATTTAAAACATTATTTTATAAGGATACCCACTAATATTTACATCTGACTCGCGTTTAATTTAAAACATTATTTTATAAGGATACCCACTAATATTTACATCTGACTCGCGTTTAATTTAAAACATTATTTTATAAGGATACCCACTAATATTTACATCTGACTCGCGTTTAATTTAAAACATTATTTTATAAGGATACCCACTAATATTTACATCTGACTCGCGTTTAATTTAAAACATTATTTTATAAGGATACCCACTAATATTTACATCTTACTCGCGTTTAATTTAAAACATTATTTTATAAGGGTACCCACTAATATTTACATCTGACTCGCGTTTTATTTAAAACATTATTTTATAAGGGTACCCACTAATATTTACATCTGACTCGCGTTTAATTTAAAACATTATTTTATAAGGGTACCCACTAATATTTACATCTGACTCGCGTTTAATTTAAAACATTATTTTATAAGGATACCCCTAATATTTACATCTGACTCGCGTTTAATTTAAAACATTATTTTATAAGGATACCCAATTGTAAACATAAACACGACAGAAAAACAAGCATTCTATCTGCGGTATGGACTGTTTCAATGCACAGCAAAGCTAAGCATGGGTTCAGCGATTGAAATGGTGTTTCAAATTAAAGCGTTACAGACTAACAAAGCGAGCGACAGCGAACAGAGTTTCTTATAAAGATATGTGGTCGCATCTAAAAACATAAAAGTTCAAAATGATGTCGTCCAACTGACCTTGATGAGAGTGTAGAATTCCGAAAGTTCGGGTCGATCGTGAACTTCTACACTAATCGTGGACAGACAGGACATTCCCTGTCCGGCGTAACCAACTGGACAAACACAGGATCGTTTCCCAATACCAACCATTGTGCATTTAGCCTGAAAAAAATGTAAAAAAAACACAAACAAAAAAACATATAGACTTGTGCAGAATGAGGTAAGTAAGGAACAGACTTTGACAAATCTCTTTAAGTTCTCTGAATAGTTCAATTATAAATATCAGCTCAATAGTTGAATATACAGATCAAACAGAACTTGTAAAGTTAACTGAGATGGGCACACACACACACACACACACACACACACACACACACACACACACACACACATATATATATATATATATATATATATATATACTAGCATGGGTGCCCGGCGTTGCCAGGGTTTTTGGAGGTGTGTGTTGAGCAAAAAAAAAAAAAAAAGTGGTAGTAGGAAGGCAGGCTCGAACCCGTACTGCGAAGGAGGAAAAGAACATGAAAAAAACGTGATGTCTTTACTGTTACGACCACCGACAAACCGGAAGTGACGTAGGCTTAAATTAAGGCTAGACAATCGAAAAGAGGGGATGACTTTCGAAAATATCGGCGAAAAAATCGACCCCTACCTTCAGAAAACTTCCCAGTTGAGGGTGAAGAAATTAATGTTTTTAGCCAATTTTTCGGTATTTGCTGTCTGAAGGGTCAAGCTCCAAAACGATACCGATTTCGTGAAAATCCCTCGCTTCTGTCGAAAGTTTTAGGCAGACATGCTAACATACATACATTTATATATTGGTAGCTCAAATTTTCGACCCAAACCGATTAAAAAGCTTGCCCTATCTCTGAATACCCTTTATGTCAAATTCCAAATGTTTAGACCAGAAATTGTCTGAGTAATTTGGTAGAGACCGCACAGGCCAAATTATTTTAAACTTTGACCCCTATTATGATCCCTCAGCATTTATTGTTTTGGGCTCAAATCAAGTTATTAAGTTCGATCCATGTCCAAGGAAACCATATCTAAAATTTCAAGTGTTTAGACTCAAAATTGTCGGAGAGGTCTGGTAGAGTTCTCAAAGGTCAAATCGTTGAACTTTTACCCCTTAACAGGCAAATTTCTGGCCGAAAACTGATTACAAAGATTTTCCCAAATCTCAGTACCCTGTATATCAAATTTCGAGTCTGTAGACTGAAAATTGACAGAGTTATTGCATAGGGAAATGTACACAGGCAGATAGACAGACAGACAGACAGACGGACAGAAAGACAGACACTTTCACTTTTAAAGATATATATAGATAAGAACAAATGAGAATAACACCATCAAAATGTAGTTATAACGTGGAGAACTACTTTTCTGCCCAAAGAAAAAACATTAGATGTAATGTTATGACCCTTTTAGGCTATAATCATAGCGTAGTATCGTTGTTAACTGTGGCAAGCAGGGCCAAGGGTCAAAATATTATTATTATTATTATTATTATTATTATTATTATTATTATTATTATTAATTGATTTGAGCGACGGATTGTAGCTGGATCAGTTATTATGATTAGAAGAATAAACAATTAAATTGGGAAAGAGATGATTGACGTGGAATCGCAAAAGGTATGCGAAACTAGCTAATAGATGTAAACTTTATTTTTAGGTTTGGATAAACAAATAACTAGATGGGGATATTAGATTGGTCTGAGACAGGTACTTAAGTGACGTATGAGAACACGTGATATAGTTAGTTTTGGAGAGATTCAGGATGTGAGGTTTGACCACCAAATCGGACAGACATCCTAGACAAGGGTGAACAGACAGCTAGGGAGCGGGCTGTAAGAATAGAAAATGTAGACGAACTGCAGATCCTGTGAAAACTATTTGAGACAACTGTAATGAATTTATATTATAAAAATATAAAGAGTTGTTTTATGATTTCACAAATAAGAACAGATGTCTCAATTGGATGGTGCTGATCGTTTAATGGTCCGTTACGGAGCAGCAGGAAGATAGAAGAACTCTTCAAGAAAAAAGGTATGAAACATATATTATTCTTCTTACATATGAACTGTAAAATATTCCCGTGTGATAAGTCTGATACAACATGACTCAGTTTACACGTTAATATCATGTCCTCCTGACTAAACAACATACATACGATTTATACATTTATTATCTGTCTGTTAAAAGAACAATATCTCACATCCACTAGATAACACATGACACGTTTTAATATATCATCCCTGTAAATATAAACTTCTACAACATACAACAAAGAGTCTATGTCGGAGAGAGAAGAAAAGCGAATGCTATTATAGGACACGAAATATGCAAAAACTAAATGTAAGAAACAGAAAGTAAAGACATAGAAATAAATATCTTTGTGCTTTTTTCATGCAAGAGAAATATTCCACAATATCAATAAGTTGCCAAAGACATGAGAGCATGAAGCATGAAGCTGAGCTGGACTACATAATAGTAGGCAGGCAGACTCGAACCCGTACTGCGAAGGAGGAAAAGAACGTGGAAAAAATAAATGTGACGTCTTTGCAGTTGCGTCCATCGCCAAACCGGTTCAAATTAAGGCTAGTCAATCGAAAAGAGGAGATGGCATTTTAAAATATCGGCGAAAAAAAAAGACCCCTCCTTCTAGAAAAATGCCCAAATTCGGTATTTGTTGTCCAAAGGCTCGAGCTTCAAAACGATACCGATCTCGTGAAAATCCGTCGCCTCTGTCGAAAGTTTTAGGTATACATTCAGACATACATACACACATACATACATGCATACATACATACATACATACATACATACATACATACATACGTACATACGTACATATATACAGACATATATCCATACAAGCATACATACGTACATACATACATATGTATATATATACATACATACATACAAACTAACATACATACATACATACATACATACATACATACATACATACATTTAAACAGACAGACGAGATTTATATTATAGGTGTTCACAAGTCGAAGATTTTTTTCTCACCATGTTTCACTAATTTTATGGAGTTAAAAACAAAGTCAAATACATTGATGCAGATAATTTATGAAGATGTTTCATAAAAAACACAAAACTCCAAAGTGTTTTCACTTTGTTTTTCTCGGGAAAAATCTGGGTTCATAATTCAACTATGTGTATGTGTTTAATATACAGTCTATTTCGAAGATCGATGGCTTGACTCATAGGTTATGTTTTGTATGTGTAAAGGATCTCTTTGTGTGGGTATTGCTTTTGTTATAGCACTTCATTAATAATCTATAGTAGTTTTGTTATAGCACTTCATTAATAATGTATAGTAGTTTTTTTATAGAACTTCATTAATAATCTATAGTAGTTTTGTTATAGAACTTCATTAATAATCTATAGTAGTTTATTTATAGCACTTCATTAATAATCTATAGTAGTTTTGTTATAGAACTTCATTAATAATCTATAGTAGTTTTGTTATAGAAATTCATTAATAATCTATAGTAGTTTTGTTATAGAACTTCATTAATAATCTATACTAGTTTTGTTATAGAACTTCATTAATAATCTATAGTAGTTTTGTTATAGCACTTCATTAATAATCTATAGTAGTTTTGTCATAGCACTTCATTAATAATCTATAGTAGTTTTGTTATAGCACTTCATTAATAATCTATAGTAGTTTTGTTATAGCACTTCATTAATAATCTATAGTAGTTTTGTTATAGAACTTCATTAATAATCTATAGTAGTTTTGTTATAGCACTTCATTAATAATCTATAGTAGTTTTGTTATAGCACTTCATTAATAATCTATAGTAGTTTTGTTATAGCACTTCATTAATAATCTATAGTAGTTTTGTTATAGCACTTCATTAATAATCTATAGAAGTTTTGTTATAGTACTTCATTAATAATCTATAGTAGTTTTGTTATAGCACTTCATTAATAATCTATAGTAGTTTTGTTATAGAAATTCATTAATAATCTATAGTAGTTTTGTTATAGCACTTCATTAATAATCTATAGTAGTTTTGTTATAGCACTTCATTAATAATCTATAGTAGTTTTCTTATATCACTTCATTAATAATCTATAGTAGTTTTGTTATAGCACTTCATTAATAATCTATAGTAGTTTTGTTATAGAACTTCATTAATAATCTATAGTAGTTTTGTTATAGAACTTCATTAATAATCTATAGTAGTTTATTTATAGCACTTCATTAATAATCTATAGTAGTTTTGTTATAGAACTTCATTAATAATCTATAGTAGTTTTGTTATAGAAATTCATTAATAATCTATAGTAGTTTTGTTATAGAACTTCATTAATAATCTATACTAGTTTTGTTATAGAACTTCATTAATAATCTATAGTAGTTTTGTTATAGCACTTCATTAATAATCTATAGTAGTTTTGTCATAGCACTTCATTAATAATCTATAGTAGTTTTGTTATAGCACTTCATTAATAATCTATAGTAGTTTTGTTATAGCACTTCATTAATAATCTATAGTAGTTTTGTTATAGAACTTCATTAATAATCTATAGTAGTTTTGTTATAGCACTTCATTAATAATCTATAGTAGTTTTGTTATAGCACTTCATTAATAATCTATAGTAGTTTTGTTATAGCACTTCATTAATAATCTATAGTAGTTTTGTTATAGCACTTCATTAATAATCTATAGAAGTTTTGTTATAGTACTTCATTAATAATCTATAGTAGTTTTGTTATAGCACTTCATTAATAATCTATAGTAGTTTTGTTATAGAAATTCATTAATAATCTATAGTAGTTTTGTTATAGCACTTCATTAATAATCTATAGTAGTTTTGTTATAGCACTTCATTAATAATCTATAGTAGTTTTGTTATATCACTTCATTAATAATCTATAGTAGTTTTGTTATAGCACTTCATTAATAATCTATAGTAGTTTTGTTATAGAACTTCATTAATAATCTATAGTAGTTTTGTTATAGCACTTCATTAATAATCTATAGTAGTTTTGTTATAGCACTTCATTAATAATCTATAGTAGTTTTGTTATAGCACTTCATTAATAATCTATAGTAGTTTTGTTATAGCACTTCATTAATAATCTATAGAAGTTTTGTTATAGTACTTCATTAATAATCTATAGTAGTTTTGTTATAGCACTTCATTAATAATCTATAGTAGTTTTGTTATAGAAATTCATTAATAATCTATAGTAGTTTTGTTATAGAACTTCATTAATAATCTATACTAGTTTTGTTATAGAACTTCATTAATAATCTATAGTAGTTTTGTTATAGCACTTCATTAATAATCTATAGTAGTTTTGTCATAGCACTTCATTAATAATCTATAGTAGTTTTGTTATAGCACTTCATTAATAATCTATAGTAGTTTTGTTATAGCACTTCATTAATAATCTATAGTAGTTTTGTTATAGAACTTCATTAATAATCTATAGTAGTTTTGTTATAGCACTTCATTAATAATCTATAGTAGTTTTGTTATAGCACTTCATTAATAATCTATAGTAGTTTTGTTATAGCACTTCATTAATAATCTATAGTAGTTTTGTTATAGCACTTCATTAATAATCTATAGAAGTTTTGTTATAGTACTTCATTAATAATCTATAGTAGTTTTGTTATAGCACTTCATTAATAATCTATAGTAGTTTTGTTATAGAAATTCATTAATAATCTATAGTAGTTTTGTTATAGCACTTCATTAATAATCTATAGTAGTTTTGTTATAGCACTTCATTAATAATCTATAGTAGTTTTGTTATATCACTTCATTAATAATCTATAGTAGTTTTGTTATAGCACTTCATTAATAATCTATAGTAGTTTTGTTATATCACTTCATTAATAATCTATAGTAGTTTTGTTATAGCACTTCATTAATAATCTATAGTAGTTTTGTTATAGCACTTCATTAATAATCTATAGTAGTTTTGTTATAGCACTTCATTAATAATCTATAGTAGTTTTGTCATAGCACTTCATTAATAATCTATAGTAGTTTTGTTATAGCACTTCATTAATAATCTATAGTAGTTTTGTCATATCACTTCGTTAATAATCTATAGTAGTTTTGTCATAGCACTTCATTAATAATCTATAGTAGTTTTGTCATAGCACTTCATTAATAATCTATAGTAGTTTTGTTATAGCACTTCATTAATAATCTATAGTAGTTTTGTTATAGCACTTCGTTAATAATCTATAGTAGTTTTGTTATAGCACTTCATTAATAATCTATAGTAGTTTTGTCATAGCACTTCGTTAATAATCTATAGTAGTTTTGTTATAGCACTTCATTAATAATCTATAGTAGTTTTGTCATAGCACTTCATTAATAATCTATAGTAGTTTTGTCATATCACTTCGTTAATAATCTATAGTAGTTTTGTCATAGCACTTCATTAATAATCTATAGTAGTTTTGTTATAGCACTTCATTAATAATCTATAGTAGTTTTGTTATAGCACTTCATTAATAATCTATAGTAGTTTTGTTATAGCACTTCATTAATAATCTATAGTAGTTTTGTCATAGCACTTCATTAATAATCTATAGTAGCTTTGTTATATCACTTCATTAATAATCTATAGTAGTTTTGTTATAGCACTTCATTAATAATCTATAGTAGTTTTGTTATAGCACTTCATTAATAATCTTTAGTAGTTTTGTCATAGCACTTCATTAATAATCTATAGTAGTTTTGTTATATCACTTCATTAATAATCTATAGTAGTTTTGTTATAGCACTTCATTAATAATCTATAGTAGTTTTGTTATAGAAATTCATTAATAATCTATAGTAGTTTTGTTATAGCACTTCATTAATAATCTATAGTAGTTTTGTTATAGAAATTCATTAATAATCTATAGTAGTTTTCTTCTCTAAACGGACTTTGCTTTATGATTATATTGATTTATCTATAATTTCGATTCTGTTGTATTCTATTTCTTCTGCTTTTATATTTAGTTTCATATTTACATGGTTTTGTTAGTGCATGATGTAACACCAAACCTAAGCTTATTTTACCTGTGATCTTGAATAGTGTTTATTTCATTTGTGACATAACACACATAATTCACCTTTTAAATGATCAAAAGAGGAATCTTGATTAGTATTTGCTTCAATAGCATTTGAATAATTATATTATTCATAACAGTTGCAAGAATTTTGAAATAAAAAATGTTCGGCGCATAATTGTTTCTAATAAACGATTCTAATATTTTAAAAACGATCGTACGCCAAATGATTTTTGTGTTGGAATTCTTGGGATTGATATAAATAATGAATCAATTTTATCTCAGCCTACTTTATATATATATATATATATATATATATATATATATATATATATATATATACTCGTCTAGCTGAATCCACTGTGAAAAATTTCCCCCACTCTATATCTGTGCCTAAATCAAAACGCGGATTCCATGAACAAAGCTTCTTTCTTAGAACTGCACGCCTGTGGAACTCTGTTCCGTCTGCCTGCTTCCCTCCGGACTACAACTTGGATGTCTTCAAGTCCAATGTTAACAAATTCCTAATGAACCGCCCCCTTAATTAAACACTTCATCAAATCTCCACACTAACGTAATGTACTTCCAATAACCCTTATCCCTGAGTGGCTTCCGAGCCTTGATAAGTGGTGATCACTGTGTAATATATATATATATATATATATATAAAATGGGTTAAGAAATTCCAACGAAAGAAAGATGTATATTTAAATAAGGGAGTAGTCACCAACAATATGTATTTTTTAATATTATTTTATTATTCCGTGTCTTGGTTTTTCATTGAGAATTATGTTTGGATCGTTGTAATAATGTTTTTAAGTCATTGAAATCGTTTTTACGCGCGTTTCAGACGTTCTGTGATGCGTCCTCGTCAGAAATTATTTTCAAATGTGTTGGAGATGTAAAAATGGCGATATATATATAATTATTAGGGGCGTTCCAAAAGTAATGCCTCCTATTTTATTCCACCCGAATGGATCAGAGTTGATTGCATTGTTATAATGACTGAACTCATGCATTCATGATTTAAAACTTAATCTCTCTACTGCAGATATTAACGGTGTAAGGCTCTAAGAAAGTAACCCCTCAACCCCTGTCATAGACGTGAGTCAGATGCAGAGATGTGTGATTGAATTTATGAAAAAAGTACATTGAGAATAGTGGTGACTATGTAGAAAAATATATTCTAGAACACAAACGGTCGTTCGGTTTAAAGGCACAACTCCCGTCTTTGTAGCTTTTCAACGATATAATTTCTATTTCATGTATATATCTATACACGTATATGATACGGTAATATAAAATACTGTGTATATATTTTCAGTATTCACTTTAACAATGCTCAATACGCGAGTAGGGATAAGTAGCAACTGTAAAAAATATATTACGGGCTATCTATGCATTATGTTACGTAAACTAGACTGTCCTTAGATATTATTTTACATTTGTTTCAGCATTTCATATTAAACAATTTCATATTAAACAATTTCATATTAAACAATTTCATATTAAACAATTTCACATTAAACAATTTCATATTAAACAATTTCATATTAAACAATTTCATATTAAACAATTTCATATTAAATAATTTCATATTAAACAATTTCATATTAAACAATTTCACATTAAACAATTTCATATTAAACAATTTCATATTAAACAATTTCATATTAAACAATTTCATATTAAACAATTTCATATTAAACAATTTCATATTAAACAATTTCATATTAAATAATTTCATATTAAACAATTTCATATTAAATAATTTCATATTAAACAATTTCATATTAAACAATTTCATATTAAACAATTTCACATTAAACAATTTCATATTAAACAATCTCATATTAAACAATTTCATATTAAACAATTTCATATTAAATAATTTCACATTAAACAATTTCATATTAAACAATTTCATATTAAACAATTTCATATTAAATAATTTCACATTAAACAATTTCATATTAAACAATTTCATATTAAACAATTTCATATTAAACAATTTCATATTAAATAATTTCACATTAAACAATTTCATATTAAACAATTTCACATTAAATAATTTCACATTAAACAATTTCATATTAAACAATTTCATATTAAACAATTTCATATTAAACAATTTCACATTAAACAATTTCATATTAAACAATTTCATATTAAACAATTTCATATTAAACAATTTCATATTAAATAATTTCATATTAAACAATTTCATATTAAATAATTTCATATTAAACAATTTCATATTAAATAATTTCATATTAAACAATTTCATATTAAACAATTTCATATTAAACAATTTCACATTAAACAATTTCATATTAAACAATTTCATATTAAACAATTTCGAAGAAAATAAACGTCGATTTAAGCTTATCTTTGCAAATTGTTTGTCAACCCCACCTCGTCCGAAATGATACAAAATCGAATAGACTCACCCTTGGATCACATCCACCATTGTTAATCAGGCAAGGATTCTCCGGTTGGCACTGCTTGCCGTTTCCCCTGAAACCTTCATGGCAAATACATATGAACTGGAAGTGGAAAATAAGATATTTTGAGCTACATATGCGCATAGATGTTACAATTGCAATGGAAAAATTGGGCTAAAACTTTGTCGAATTAAAATATGTAAAAAATTAATCCTGAAAGAAAATGACATTCTCAAGCTGAGGATGTCATATGACAAGCTGTTTACATAAAATTACTTAACATCTCCTCAGCATGTTAACATTTACATATTTTACAGATCCGTCTTTTACAAAACCGTTTCGTTATGCAGAAACAAACGGTTATTATTATGTCAATACCGTCTCTTTTCATGCGCATACTCTTCATAAAAAAAACAGAATTTGCTTAGATATAAAAATGCACGACAATATAATGCTGCAAGAAGAAAAATGTTCATAGAAGACTCAGCAGCGTGTGTTTATTCCTGCAACCATCTTTGTTCATACTGTAAAGCTAGACAAATTTTATTAACGTATGAATTAAAGTTTTTTTTTATTCTACAAAGAAATTACTTACTATTATCATTATTATTATTATTACTATTATTTTATTTATCTAATATTTGTTTTCTGTGATTTGTTAAGTATCTAAAAAGGGGTTGAATCGGTTGAAAATATGAAACTACGGGGAATCAGCAAGGAATATGTCATAGAACAGAAAATGTACTCTAGAGAAAATGCAATTTAGTCCAATCGTGTGAATTATAGATTCTAGCGACATCAGCCAAATGGATCTCACAAACCACTTGGTCACGCAACGAGAAAACCTATGCATGCAGAAAATAACCTACTATCGATTTTATAAAATTATTTTCATATAATGACTTAAATTACAGGGTGGACCGACAAAATTGTCGCCATAAAAACGACATGATTCCATTTCCGTTTGAAGAAAACCGGTTGTCTTTTTTCGTTGCAGATAATCTACTAAGTTGTGTACACATCCCAAGTGTGATAGGAGCCTTATATAATGTCTGAAAGTGACACAATGTTCAACGAGCGAGATTGGAGATGCGCCGCTGTACAACTCATGCTCTCTACCTATCCAGGCAATAATAACAGGACCATTACCAGCACCCTCAAAATGCATCGCTGGATTGCTACGAACAACAGAAACGTTCCCAGGTTGATGAAAACAAAGTTTCCTGTCACGATTATGGTCTTTCTGTAGTTTCAAGTGAGGGACACCTCATGCCACTTCACATCTCTGAAGTCGGCTTGAAAGTCAACACAAGAGTGGACCTGGATGTGTTAAAGCGTATGGTGATCCCTGATGCAATCAGGTAGCTGCTGGCAAACCCCGGGTGTGGCAGCAGGACTCGGCGCCGGCCCACAAGTTCAACACGACCCAGGCCTTGCTTCAGAAGAAGTGTTACAACTTGTGCCCTACCTTCACTGGCCCTCTTCCCTCCTCACCAGCGACACTTTTATCGCTCCACCCTCTAATTCTTTACAATATGCTCATCATTTTAGAAAAAATAGCACCAAAATCACCCCCGAAAAGAAAGTAAAACCAAATTAAACTGAGATACATTTTGATTTGATCCAAATGTTGAAAAGAAAGAAACCTAGGAAGTTTTTTACTACTTACCCCGCCTGCACCTGTGTTTTCGCACACTGCATTCGAGTCACATTCACTTTTAAGGGTGCAGAATTGTGCCGGGTAACAATAGGTTCCATCTCCAGTCCAGCCGTCCCGGCATTTGCATTTGTTTTGGCCGGGTTCAGTGTAAATACAACTCGCCTGAAAAGGAAAAACAGCATAAACAGATGAAGGAAATCAACGAGAAATCATTCTAACCGTGATCAAAATGGAACGGGGAACATTCTGTGTCCCAACAATTGTATTTCGACAGACGTATCCGTGATCCGTTGGGTCACAACCATTATAACTATTTATTCTTCCTTGATTTTATTCGAAAATTCATAAACTGTGGCATATCTATTAAGGAATGCTATTTTTGCATAGCTGTATATTATAAATCGCTTTAATTTTACATCGATTAAAGTGATCTATTATTTAAACTTACATAATTATTACTAAATGCTTAACTTTAAACGACTTTACACTCCATTGAGCTAAACATGAATTTCTAGAGTAAACACACAGAAAATGCATTGGTTTTATTGACTATAACTTTGTATTATCTTGTGACAAATGTTAGTTTTCTTGAAGTCAAGTATGACTATGTTTTTATGTGCAGCACTTATAACCACCAGAATAAGTTCTATGGACCAACGTCAATGACTTCAGTGATCTCACGGCAAGCGATGTGTTAACGTGATTATAATCGTATACACTTCGATTACAAGTAATTATTTTGAAACAGTTAAAAAAATTCTACGAATTCAATCCAGATAAGTTTTCGTCTTGTAGTTTCATTATGTTGTAAATATTTGTATATCATAGTTATATAATTGGAACTTATTCCACTCAACGTTATATGGAATGCACTTTCCTCTTTGAAAATTGAGAAAACTCTTTTCACATCTGTACGAAATATAAAACGAGACATTATACTCTTTCTGGCATACGTTTCGAAGCCATTTGATGCGCTTCGACCAGCTGTCTGTATTTGTATATCGTTAGTCGCTTATTTTCTAGTAGCAGTCGCATGGACTCTCAGGACATCACAACCAAAACTAAAGTGACACATAATAACACATTGCTCATGCATATATCACTATTTAAAATCACAGCAGCATCTGTTTGTTATAGATTTTATTCGAAACAATAGTGGATCCTGCTGGTAATACTAATGTATATTCTTTTAAGGGAGTGTGCATGTAGATAAATACATTCTTTTTACACAGTGATCACCACTTATCAAGACCCGGAAGCCATTCAGGGATAAAGGCTATTGCAAGTACATTACGTTATTGTGGAGATTTGATGAAGTGTTTAATTAAGGGGGCGGTTCATTAGGAATTTGTTAACATTGTACTTGAAGACATCCAAGTTGTAGTCCGGTGGGAAGCAGGCAGACGGAACAGAGTTCCACAGGCGTGCAGTTCTAAGAAAGAAGCTCTGTTCATGGAATCCGTGTTTTGATTTAGGTACAGAGGGGGGGGGAATTTTTATTAATTTATTTTATTGCGGACTATTATCCTCATCTTTTTAATTGTTGTTTCACAATGTGGTGAGACAACAACAACTATGGAAGGCAGTAATTGCTGAAAATGCAGTTAGGAGATTCGGAGTTCATATCCCGTCGCGGTTACCACCTGATGAAGGCCAGAGGAATAGTTTGCCGAAACGTCATGAAATAACAACTAATAAAGATGAGGATGATAAATAAAGATAATAAATAAATAATAAATAAAGATAAGAAACAACAACTAATAAAGATGAGGATAATCGTTCGCAATAAAATCAATTAAAAAAAAATACTCATCTCAATGAATTCCAATGAAATAATAAACAAATATATTTTTGCGTACTTCCAACATGTGTTATCCTAGATGACACAATATACAAATAATGGCATCGTATTCAGGAAAGATAAAGCCGAAAACGCGGTCGCTAAAAACGTAAAAGCTCGGGTATGGCATTGCCTTAGATTAACAGTAAAATATATTGCTAAGAACTCGATAGTGTTTATATATAGGAACATGGCATTAACTCAAGAACAGCTTATTGTATAATCATCGCAGTTTTCAGAATAAACATATAGAGAATGCATTACAAATATTAAACAAACAAATGTTTTAAAATAAATTGGAAACATCAATATGAGGGAAGATGCTCTCAAGAAAAATTTTCTTATGAGGTAAGTCGATCTAGCCAGTTCAGAAATAAATGGACGTATCCAGAAACAATAAATCTAGTTATATCTAAACATTGTGTCAGAAATTCAGTTATGGCACCAGAATCATGACATGTACTTCTGTACTTGTGTGTCAATACACTGTTTTGTTAATTATACCATTGTGTTTGCAAAGTCACAACAGATTTACAACCGTGACATTTTCAGGATTTCCATTCAAGCATAACAAAAACTAATATTTGAAAATATCAACTTTTAATTCAAATTACGTTCTATATTTTACTAGCATGACGCTCGACGTTTACCTATCGAAAACAAGCTTAAGTATGATATTTGAATTAATTCAGATTCCGTATTTATTATTATCGAGTCAAGTCTCTATTGATTATTATATTGTACCCAATACTGTACCCAATATATAGAAGTGATTTCCAAAGAAAGAAAAAAATGACTTACATGCTCTCAGCTAGAAGCGAAAGCAAAACGTTTAGCACTCCAATTGTACCATTTCAGCTATAGACGGACAAGATATAATTCAAAATTACCCGACTTTAATGTTTCAAGTTATATTTGTAAATGTGTAATAGAGCATTTTAAGTCAACTTACGCTTGCCAAGTTCCAATGTTTTACAGTTTTAACTCCTTGGCGACTATTTTTACAGGTAAAAAAAGAAAACATAAAAGAGCGAGCCACAAAAAATGCAATCATTTAGATCGCCTCGCGCCACTGTCGGACCTCGGTGGAGATGCACTTTGAAAAAGTGGAGACTGACAGAGATGCATAGTGATTTTTTATAAATGAGATTTATAAGTTGGAAACGTCCTCGGGATTTACGAGTTTGAGATTTCCATGTTTCCCATTCAAGCAGGGGCCAACATTTACTTGCGCCACTTCAAAGCTTTATACTATCATTCTGGTTTATGAGTGAAGTTCATGGCTGCGACAGAATGTGTGGTAACGAACCTGTTCGTGACAGCCTCCTCGGTCAGATTTCTCACAAGGGTTCACTTCGGTGCACGTAAGTCCATTTCCTTCGTAGCCAGGAAGACATTCACAACTGAAAAAAAAAAAACCAAAAAAAAAAACCAAAAAAAAAAAAATGAAAACGGAAATATTGATTAAATCATGTTTGGAATTTTTTAGATGATGTTTTGATAGTTTAGACAATTTCGAATATTTGGACTACTATTCTCATCTTGGATGTTATTTTCATATGGCGCAATGAATAAAGGCGTTCAGTATATTCACTTCTATGGTTACTGGTTCATTCATCATTACTGTTGTGGTTGCAAGGTTGAACAATAATTAGTAAGGAAATACAATGAAGACGCAAACAACAAGATAACGCAATAATAAGTGTATTAAAGAAAAAGGTATATTTACAATATGTACAAATGACGGTGTCGAGTCAGAGAGTCTTGGTGGGAGGACATGTACGCTCTTCGGCGTCACTTCCGGTGGCATTTGAGTAAGACACCCCAAGGCCAACCTAGGCTTGCCATTTATAGTGTTATGTTATTCGCATATGCAAATAAGTGGTTGCCACCACAACACCCCCCTCCCAAGATTTGAAGTCACACAGATTTCAATATCTTTTTCTTTTTGGGTTTACCATTAATGGTTCATTCACTTTTCTTTTCCTACCTGATCTTCGGGGTTCAGGTGCATTTTGAGGCGGTTCCAAATTAAAAGATTCGTATATGATATCTATGGTGTCCTCCTCTTCGAATGTTGTCGTATCATCATCATCTTGGATATGACGTTTTTTATCTGATTTAGGTGTCTTTTATGTATATTCTGTGGACCTTTAATCATGTATGTACAATCACCAATGCGTTTATCCACTACTCCACATTCCCAGTAAGATGTGTTATTTCTGTAGCACTTAAAATATACTCGATCTCCCGAGTTATATTTCTTTCTTCTCGTGTGTGTAGTGTTTCGGATAATTGCCTGCCTTGGCAATAGTTTGTCAAACGCTGATTTTACCTTTCTGGCAAACATTAGATCAGCTGGTGATATGTTTGATGGTGTACTAGGATGTGGTGTCATCCTATATACTTGCAAGAATTGTTGCAAAGCTTTTTCTGTTGGTGTTCCCATGGATTTCTTTAACGCTCGTTTTAGCGTGTCCACGAACCTTTCCGCGAGGCCGTTCGACCTTAGATGATACGGCGGAGTCGTGATGTGCTTCACTCGGAACGTGTCGCAAAATTCCTTAAACTCTGCGGATGTGAACTGCGTTCCGTTGTCAGTGACCAGTGTGTCTGGTACACCGAATCTTGCAAACAGCTCGTGTAGGAACCCTATTGAGTTGTTCGTTGTTGGATTCCTGCAACGCATTACCTCCGGCCATTTTGTGAAACTATCCACTACAATTAAATAATAGTTTTCACCTACTGGACCAGCGAAGTCCATGTGGATTCTCGACCATAGTTGGTCGGTTTTCGGCCAAGGTTTGTGTACTATAGGTGGAGATTTTGCCGCTAACTGGCATCCTTTACATTTATCAATTGTTGTTGCTATGTCAGTGTCCATGTTACACCAGTCCACGTAGCTTCTCACTAACGACTTCATTCGATTTATCCCCGGATGTCCTGTGTGGAAATTTCTTAACATCCTATTCTGCAATGTTTTGGGTATTACCACTCTCTCGCTGTACAGTAACACATCGTCACATATGGAGAAAACTTCCTGCACCTTTGTGTCCGTTATAATTTTCTCTTTTATGTCCTTTATATATTCGTCTTTCTCGGCTTCCTTTTTAATGTCCGACAAAGTTACGGGTAGTTCCTTAATGATGTTTGCTACCATATTTTTTACTTCAACATTTGTCCGAATTGCTGCAATGACTGATTTTTCCAGATTGTGTTTCTGTGGTATCAGTCTTGACAGTCCATCCGCATGGCAAATCTTTTTTGATGCTAGATGTTGTAGCTGGAAATCGTAATTAAGTAGTATTGTACCCCAGCGCAGTAATCTATTTGCGGTGTATACCGGCAATCCTTTTTTTTTTTGATCCATAGATCATGACTAACGGTTTATGGTCGGTTTCAAGTATGAATTGTCTACCATATAAATATCGGTGAAATTTAGTCACGGCAAAGATTATGCTCAACGCTTCTTTTTCGATTTGTGAATATGCCCTTTCGGCTGGTATCAGCGTTCTCGAAGCGTGCGCTATTGGTTTTCTAGACCCATCCGGCATAATATGTTGAATGCATGCTCCTAAGCCGTAGGAGCTAGCGTCACTAGCGACGACTATTTTTAAGTTTGTGTCAAAGTGCGTTAAGAATAATTCGGATGTTAGTGCGCTCTTTATTTTGTCAAAAGTGGTTTGACATTCTTGCGTCCAGTTCCACGGTGTATCCTTTTTAAGCAGATTATTTAAGGGGGCTCGCAAGTTATGCATTCCTTCAATAAAAGATTGGTAATAATTTGCGAGTCCTAAGAAACTCTGCAAGGTTGTTACATTATCGGGTGCTGCCATATGTTTTATTGCCGCAGATCTGTCTGGGTCTGGACGTCGTCCATGTTTGTTTATTATGTGTCCAAGATACTTAATCTCGCTCATACAAAAGTCACATTTACTTTCTTTTACTTTAAAGCCGAATTCTTGTATTCGAGTAAATACTTGTTTCAAATGTTCCTTATGTTCTTCTAGGTATTTGCTCGTGACAACAATGTCGTCCAGGTATGCACATGCGCACTCAATACCACTTAGCATGGTGTCCATCGCTTGCTGTAAGATGGCAGGCGCTACTTTGATGCCAAAAGGCAATCGGTTGTATTTGTATAATCCCTTATGCGTATTGATGCATAGTATTTTTGAGCAATTCTCCTCGACCGGTATTTGCAAATACGCGTCGCTCAAGTCTATCTTGGAGAAGATATTACCCCCATTCAACTTCGTGAATATTTCCTCTGGGCTTGGTAGGGGGTAATGGTGATCTTTTAATAGGGAGTTGACCCCGGTCGAAAAGTCTGCGCACACTCTAACTTCGTCATTCTTTTTCTTTACGTATACGGTGGGGGCTGCCCACTCGTTGTGTTCTATTTTTGATAGAATTCCTGTCTGTTTCAATCTATTTAATTCTTTATCAATCTTTTCCAACCCAGCGAACGGAACATTTCGCTTTTTTCTAAAAATTGGGCTGGCGTTTTCTTTAAGTTCAAACGATGCCTTGAATTTATTGCAGCGACCTAAGTTAGTCGTGAATGGCTCAGGAAATAATTCTTTAAAATCGTCTTTTATATTTACTGTTGTTGGAGAAGAACATTCTAATTTTTTACAGAATGTATTGATTGGCTTATCCCATAGTCCGAATTTCTCAATTAAATCTATTCCAAACAGATTTTCACTATTTTTTAGTACGAATATTTTTAATTTCTTCGAAATCCCTTTCAATTTTATCGGGAGGACAACTTCTCCTTCAAATTTTATACCACCACCAGTTACCGTCCGGGCTGCTTTACTAGTTTTCATCATGGCCGGTTTTCCCAACTTTTTCCACGTATTCAGGTTTATTATAGAAACATCGGAGCCGGAGTCGAGTTGTAACTTTATTGATGTTTTAAATATTTCCACTTTTACGTATTTTCGCCGATCTTTGTCTAATTTTGTATTTGATTTTGTTTGCTGTACTCTCTTTCTGGTGTAATCTTTATATCTGCAGCAATCGCTTTTGTGTCCCACCTTCTTACAAATGTAGCATTTTTTCTTCTTATAAGGACAATCTGATTCCCAATGCTTTTCTGCACATCTCTTACAGTTATATCTAGGAAGAGGCTTGTTATATTGTGTACTATATTCATGGTTATTATCTTTGGAATATCCCGTTCCATTGCTTTTCTTTGTAAAGTTCTTGGTTGGTGCGTATGGTTTTCTAACTTTTCTTACATATGCCACTCCGGATTCTTCTATATTTTTTTAAATCCTTTTTTAGTGTAATGGCCCTTTCACAGTCCTCTGCTAGTTTCTGGAGGGTTAAATCTTGCTCAGATTCCAGCTTAGACAGCACTCGTCTGCGTATTTCTGCATTTTTCGTGGAAACTAACCCTTGAGCGAAGATAAGACATTTAAAATCTTCTACCGTTAGTTCTGCAAGCTTAAAATTATCGCAGTTTTTATTGACAACTGATGCGTATGTCAAATAATCTTGGTTGTCCATCTTTCTTAGATTCATGCACAGCCATCTTTTATGAAAAAGAGATATATTTGGATTAAATAATTCTTTTAGTAATTTTACAGCTTCCATGAACTCTAATTCCGCGGTTTTTTAAGGTAATATGTAATCTACGAATTTGCTGTGTTCTGATGAACCCAATTTTCTGAGTAAGAGGCTCACTTTCTGACTATTTGGCCAATTTTTACAGTCCAGTTGAAAAACATCCTCGTATCTTTTGTAGTATGCTTCAAAATTCTTCTCTTCCTCAGGCACATAATGAAATGTGTCCATGCTATTAAAAATAGTTGTATGGGAGAAATTAACACTATCGACATTTTCTCGATTACTCTTTAGTAGTTCCAGTGTTTTAGCAAAACGTTCATCTTGTCTTTCTTCATATTCCAATTGTAGTTTCTTATGCCTTTCTTCCTGTTCCAATTGCAGTTTTTTCTGCTTTAATTGTGCCATTTTCTGCTTTTCTTCTTGTTCCTGATGCCATTTCAATAATCTGTCCTCTCTCTTTTTCTCGCGGTCAGCCTGTGCCTGTATTTGTGTTTGCAAAAGCTCGTCTTGTGTAGCTTGTCTGCCTTCATCCCGCTCAGCCTGTGCTTGTAAAAATTGCATGAACATTTTTGATAAGTCTTCCATGTTTTTTTTTTTTTATTTTTTTTTAGTGTGTAGTTAAAAAAAAATATTGTACCATGTACAATATACACCGGTTTGGGTTACAACAAAAAAGCAAATTGCTGTAAGCTCCTGTTTTCAATAATAATATCGCTGCTTGCAATAATATATTCTTTTTGCGAGTCACGCTGCAAAAACAAAAAAAAATAAAACAGGTTTATCTGGAATCACGAAATGGAATTGACTTTCCGTTTTTAGGCACTTACTAGTAAGTAACTCTTTCCACAAAATAAAAGTTTGGGTTTTTTTTTAATCGAGTCACAATTGAATAAATGTATGCAGTACATTTAGTTCTTTGAGTTTTTTTTTCTCTAGTATTTTTGTAATTAAAATACCTCTTAAATTGAGTTTACCTTTTCTCCGTGACGTTTTACTGTATTATCCGTTATTCAGTGACAACTTCAAGAAAAAAATCCTTTCCTTGAATTTTAGTTTTAGCTGTGGTATTTCCTTTTAGTACCGACGTCAACCAAAACATTAATTAAAAAGTCCTTTAGTTGTTGTTTTGTTTAGGGAGAACAGTAATTAGAATCCACTGGTGAACTTTTTTCGTAGGTTACTTCCTTGCTTTTCGTAATACGGGTCTGACCTGTCGTTTTTGCGACAGAACAAAGTTCGCTTTTCGTTTGCAAGTTGGTCCTTTAGTAAGATTTGTCGTGTAGCGACAAACAAAAATTCACTTTTACATTCCTTTGCAAGTCGGACTCCCAGAAAACGGCGTAAATTGTCGCTTTTGCCACGTTAGAGGTTTTTTTTTCACTTGAGTTGAAACTTCTCTTTAGCGTAAAATCCGTTTGCTCGTCAACACTTTGCATTCCTTAAAAAAAATGGTCAACCTTTGCGTTGTACATTTTATTTTTTTTAAATAGTTCTTCGTCAAACTGTTATATTTGACGCTTCATATCTCGTCGCCAACTGTTGTGGTTGCAAGGTTGAACAATAATTAGTAAGAAAATACAATGAAGACGCAAACAACAAGATAACGCAATAATAAGTGTATTAAAGAAAAAGGTATATTTACAATGTGTACAAATGACGGTGTCGAGTCAGAGAGTCTTGGTGGGAGGACATGTACGCTCTTCGGCGTCACTTCCGGTGGCATTTGAGTAAGACACCCCAAGGCCAACCTAGGCTTGCCATTTATAGTGTTATGTTATTCGCATATGCAAATAAGTGGTTACCGCCACAACAATTACAAATGATACTAATAGAAAATAATTACTTAATCATCCTAGACGGTCATGGTTGACGGGACGAGAACAATCTATTCTCGTGGGTTGAATTAAAGATTCTGCTTGTAATTTCGTATGGATTCTGATTATTTTTACTTGGGAGTAATATCTTATTAAGACCCGTAGGCTATTCGAGGATAAGGGTTAATAAATTAAGATGGTAGTGTAGTAATTGTTAATAGTGCAAATTCGTAGAATTTGATTATTTATGGGGGGTGCTCAACAAAAACTTGTTTTCATTGGATTTGAAGGTTGCCATGTTGTATTCAACTGAGAAGTAGGACAGATGGGCAGTTCTGGGAAAGAAGCTTTGTTCATAGAATCTACGTTTAGGTTTAGGCACAAACAGAGTGGGGGAAATCGTTTATAGTGGTTGTAGCTAGTCGAGTGTTTTAATGAAAGTTTGGAAAATGGGGATACCATAGATTGGAGTCGAGAATTTATCATAAAAATAACGATAGAGCAGAGACAGGCTCTCAGGGTCACTTCTTTAGGAAAAAGGTTGCAAGGCAGAGAAGCCGTTTTTGAACTCTATCAAAACCTGATAGAGCGCGACGAGCATTTTCTGTCCAGATATGGCAACAAGGTTTCCATTTTAGTTCAATATAAAGTTTCCTCAGGTTCGATTTAAAGATTCTCGAATTCGAAAAGCTACACTTAAAAACACCAGAGGTTAGATCAACCGAAAAACTGTAGAATAACACCCAAAATGAGAATAGTAGTCCGAATAATACAAATTATAAAAAAAAAATGATTAAACTAGTTCAAGAAAGAACCTAACAAAGCACACTATGTTAAAAAATAAATTAAATAATACCACCCTCCCGTTAAAATAACTTCCGAGTTTACTAAAGAAATTAAAAGTGAGATAAAAGAAAATTACCCAAAGTGCAATTAAATTTATTTTTCTCTATAAAATATTTGGTTCAAAAATAATGTTTTTCTTTTACATCTAGTTGAACGTCAAAAACGACATTATTTTTGCACCAGCATAATATAAAATAACTAATTTTTAAACTACTAATCTAATTAGTCTATAATCTGACATGTGTCATTTGAAGGTTAAAAATATATGCAATTTTATAAATGGCGCCATCTATATGCCCATATGCATGGAACTTATTGAGTAAATTATTTGTTTAACTTCATTAATACTGTTGTCACATCCGGGAAGAAGGTACTAAGAGAACCCTTTCCTGCTTTGACAGGATTAAAAACCATCGTCGAAATCTAGCGAGCGAGAAGCTTTCCACTTTCGTATTTCTTCTTTCTCACAGAAGAGACATTGCAAGTCTGTCTCTGCTCTTCCGTTAATCTCAAGTAAGGTGCTCGACTGAGCTCCAATCAATGACTCTGTTCGCAAAAAATACTCGTCTATCTACAACAACCGTCAACAAATTCCCCCACTCTCTCTGTGCCTAAAGCTAAACGAATATTCATTAACAGAGCTTCTTTCTTAGAACTGTCTGTCCCTGTAACACAATACCTTGGGGCTGATTACCAGCTGATTATAACGTTTGTTTTCAAGTCTTATGTCAATAAATTCTTGCTGAACCACCCTCTTAAATAATTAATCCCTACTTGAGTTCCACCATTACTGATCATGCTGTCTCACTATTTACCTAACACCTACTAATCCTTTTTCTGGCGACCCTCAAGTAAAATACATGATTTTAAGATTTTCATTTAGAAATATATTATGTTTCTAAATTTTTGAGAGGAGAATTGATAATTCATATTAAATTAGTTTCTTTCACAGAACTGCCCGCCTGTGGAACACTGTTCCGTTGGTCTGTTTCCCAGTGAAATAGCCTTCAAATCCAATGTAAACAAATTCTTGTTGAGCAATCCTCATTAGATGATTATCATCTAATTCTACCCACTTTACACTATTAACAATTACTAAACTACCACTTTACATTCATTAACCATTATCCTCGAGTGGCCTACTGGCCTTGATAAGTGGTCCCTCCTAAGTAAGAAAAGTCTTAAATTATCACTCTCTCTCTCTCTCTCTCTCTCTCTCTCTCTCACTCACTTTTAGTCTTACCCGTCCTTATCACTTCCCGCCTTGGATCCTGCATTGGATTCATTCTCATCTATATTTTCACAGCGTTTCGGACGATGTAACCTCTGATTTTCTGCAGGTGTATATTGTCCAGCTTGCTGTCGAATTTGAAAACCTCTTTCTGTTGAACTTCGTAATTTATTTAATCCGTAGCATGCTGTCGTTTTGTCAGCCATGGCTGGGTAGAAGTCATAAGTAATCCGCGATTGTATTTTGAGTGTTGTATATTGAGAATTGAATCTTCAACCTCCATATAAGTGTAATTTGCAGCTGAATTTTACCAAGTACTTTATCCACTACGCCACGTGTTGTTGCTGACAATTCTAGTTTTGTTTGTACATTACTATTAATTACGAGCGGCGTGCAATAAGTAATGCCCCTGACCTACTTCCACTTGTCTGATCAAGCTGAAATTTTGCATGTGCAATGATTTATATCTCTACGGGTTATGTGGCAAATTACAGCTCTAAACTAATTGTACTTTCTGTTTTACAGGTGTGAAATGGAGCCTGTTGAATGTCGAGTAGTGATCCGGTTTTTGTATTTGAAAGGACGCACACCACAGGAGGCTTTTGATGAAATGAAAGAAACTTATGGTGATAATGCCCCATCATATGACCTTGTAAAACGCTGGCATCGTGAATTCAAACATGGCCAGAAGTCTGTGGAAACAGCTTCCAGACCTGGTCACCCCCCTTCTGCCATTGATGAGGCATCTGTCCGTCAAGTTGAGGCTGCCATTTTGGAAGATCGGTGCATTACTATTCACCAAATAGCCCAAAATGTCAAGATTAGTACAATGTCTGTGTAAACTATCATTCATGACCATTTGCATATGCATAAGGTTTCTGCCAGATGGATTCCCAGGTTGCTCACACAATTCCAGAAGCGAGAACACGTCGAGTACTCGAGGATGAATTTGGAGATGTGCCAAGAAGACGAGTCAAAGTTTTTCAAAAGACTGATTACACAGGATGAAACCTGAGTCTATCACTATGATCCAGAGACCAAAGCCCAGTCAATGCAGTGGAAGCACTTGGACTCACCACGTCCAAAGAAGGCAAGGGTGCAGTCCTCCGCTGGCAAGGTCATGGTCACAGTCTTCTGGGACCAGGACGGAGTAGTGATGAAAGATATCCTGGCAAATGGTACCACAATTACAGGAGCCTATTATGCTTCACTTTTGAGGAAATTAAGGGAAGCTATCAAAATCAAGAGGCGGGGCAAGATCAGTAAAGGTACCCTCCTCCTGCAGGATAACGCTCCGGTCCACAACTCGCATGTCGCCAGATCAGAAGCACGGGCGTGTGGTTATGAAATCCTTCCCCATTCTCCCTACTCTCCTGACCTTGCACCCTCGGACTTTCACCTCTTCCCAGCCATGAAGTTGTTTTCGAATGGAAAGCGTTTCCCAGATGATGCAGCCTTGATTTCTGAAGTCACGTCGTGGTTGTAGGACCAACCTGAGGTGTTCTACAAAAACGGTCTCCAGAGCTGCATCAAACGATGGGAGAAATGCATAACTCTGGGTGATTCCTATGAAGAGAAAGACTAATAACTGTGCCAATACTGCTATAGGAAGTGGGTCAGGGGCATTACTTATTGCACGCCCCTCGTATCACCACACATAACTATTTATCACATTATGAAAGGAAGAGAGAGAGAGAGAGAGAGAGAGAGAGAGAGAGAGAGAGAGAGAGAAAAAAAACTCGGGAAACGAACCCGTTTTTTAATTCATGAATGTTTTTCTCTTAGTCATGATCGAATAGAAGCCTTAAGTTCATCTATTATGAGTCGCATCTTCCGCTTGGTGCGGATTGCCAAACTACGTGACTTGTTTCTCTCCATTCCTTTCGATCTAGGGCAAGTTGATTGATGGACGCCCAACTGTTGAGAGATGCCCAATCAAAAAAAAATTCTCTCCATCTTCTCCTAGGTATTCCTGTCTTTTTCTGCCTTCTAACATACCTTCAAACATAACTTTGACAGGCCAGTGGTTGATCGTTTGACATGAATTTAAGCGTTTTACTTTGGATTTTATCTAATAGAGGGGGTAGGGAAGTAGTTTGATGGAGGGTAAATATTTTGCTTTTTCGATCAAGCGATATCACGTGATGAAACGTATTACGTGATTTTACGATTGCCTAATTGTTTAGTCCATATGATACAATCAAGGGCATACATTAAATAAACTTTTTCTGTAACAGTTATCGGCTTTTTGATTTTAGAATGGTGCCGTGTTTTTGGAAAACCTTAAGTCGTCGTCGTCGTCGTCGTCGCCGCCGTCGCCGTCGTCGCCGTCGTCGTCGTCGCCGTCGTCGTCATCATCATCATTATCATCATCATCATCATCATCATCATCATCTAAATCCGAAGATTCTATTGTTAGCATTGGTTTCCCCGATATTCTTCGAGTTAAAATTCATCGGAGATTACGAGAGGAACTACATTAAGATGAAGCGTGCCAACATTCTAAATGAAGGTGATTTTTGTGGAACGAACTGGATTCGAACTTGGGATACCAAGGTGGTCAATCCGTGTTGTTAGTCAGTAGACAACCGTCTTAATTAATTCAAAGTCTTAATTAATTCAAAATAAAATTCCTGATATCGCTCACATTGTTATTTGACCTTTCAACTTCAAGAGAAGTGTCATTTAGCACCGAATTCTATTTAATCCGTTATGTAATGCGTCCTCATCTAAAAAAATCAGAAACATAATTATTGAAAAGTCCTAAAGGATTAACAATCCGTAAAACCGAAAACCCACGAGCAAAATAGACGCATAAAAGCAAAAAGTAAATGGATCAAATCACCTGACGCTTCCGTCGGCAGCACAAACCGTATAGACATGACAGATGGCGCGTTTGCCACTACATTCAACCAATCGCCGTTCGCAATCGGCACCGCTAAATCCGGGTCGGCAGGATTTCCGCTTACATTGACCATTTCCATAAATGCCTCTTTTGCAAATTCCATGGATGCAAGTGCATTCTACAGATGAAAAAAGGAATGAGTAAAAATTAACTTATATAACCAAACAAGGAGCAAAATCTCACCCCCACATTGTTGCGATCCGTAGATGCCGAAAAAGCTTTTACTTTAATAGTTTCTTCCCCCGACGTGCTAGACTTTGGAATTTTCTTCTGGGTTCCTGCTTCCTTGACTATACTAACATGCAGAAGTCCGAGTATAGTATGTTCAATTCCCTACATATTGTCCCTATCAAATTGGTCCCAAGTACCGCGTTTGGGATGGAAAACAATATATATATATATATATATATATATATATATATATATATATATATATATATATATATATATATATATATTAAGTAATGTGATTTATAATTTAAAAATTTAAAAAAAATTTAAAATTTAAAAATCAAAATTTAATTAAATTAAAAATCAGTTTCATAAGAAGGAACATATATATATATATATATATATATATATATATATATATATATATATATATATATGTATATATAATTATTTTTTTTTACTATAATAATTAAATACCTACAAACACTAGTGTTTCATCCTTTCGGGGATCTTCAGTGCGGAGTGTCACGATTAACACCAGTCGAACGATTCGAACTCGGCAACACGAGACACCTCTGGCTCGATTAGCAAAGATCGTATCCATTCGGCTACCATTAACCGCGTGAAATAACGTTGAATTTAAACATTCTAATTTTAAATGTTCTTTACGTCAGTCAGACAGTGACCTAATCGTTATCTATGCATAAGAGCTAAATTGACCGACTTTAATTCAACTGAAAGTGCTCAACGATAAGAAACGAATTTTTTAAAGGGGCTGTCATAATTATTTGTTTTTACTATAATAATTAAATACCTACCGGGACTCTTGAGTGCAGGGTGTTACGTTATATATAAGAACAAGTAGTTAATAAAACATGTTAAAAACACTTTGAAAAAGAGTTAAAACATATTTAATTTAAAAAGGAAACACTGAATAAATGGATAGTCCTTAATCCGCGGAGTTTAAAAGAAATACTTTCCTTCTCATCAAAGGGTAGGATTTAGCAAAATGCGGGATCGGATTTTGCTTGCAAAAGTACTAAATGAAAGTACACGTAAGTCGTAGATCTTACTTGATAACAAAAAGTGAAGCAGAGGGAATAAGGTGAATAAAAAAGTGATTTCATGTGAATGGATAGTCTGGTGAAGGGTAAAATTTCGAATGAGTGTAAAATCCAAAGATGCAGAACCCAAGAAAGCTAGTTAAATTTCCATTCGCACAAATAAAATCCAAGATAATCCAAAGTAATCCAAAAGTCCGGTGTCGATTGGTTGCGGAGGTAAGTCTAAATATTTAGAAATTTAGAAGGAAAAATAGATACACCTTTTTCTAACGATGTTGCAATTGTGATAGTGTTGCTTCTACGATGTAATATATTATTTTATTATCAATATCGAATGTGTATGCAAAGGTGTTCGGCGAAAGCTACATAAGATAGTGGCTGTATTGAATTTATATATGGCATCAGCTGTTACAAACCTACAATACTTTTCCAGAGAGAAATTCCTGTGGCTACTTTATTAATATAGAAGAGATGAATTTATTGTTCGACAGGATACTCAAATAAGATATACTGAAATTTTCTTCATCCGCGAAATTTCAAAGAAATGTGTTCCTCATCAGAGGAAAATATTAACAAATAAATATTATAATGAAGCTATGAATTTGCTGGTACTGGCATTAACCGAAACAGCATTATATGAAAATCAATCATAAATGCCCCCCCCTTCCAAATCATACAAAAAGTTCATAAAATTGGGGAGTGGGATTTTAATAATATAAGGATAAATTAAAAGTCAAGGATTAAAGATCAGATGAAAAGATATGGAACAGTTTAAAACCAACACAAATCAAGTATCTCGATTCCTTTGTGTTCTTAAACCAAAGGAAATGGTTGATTGTTGAATTGCGCCCCCGTTGTATCAAAGTACCTGCAGAATGTCTTCTTGGTTCCTCCTCTTCTCTTCTCTCTCCCAACTATCGAGCACAGCATATAATAACAAAACTCTAAAGCACGTCTGACAGCACTGACTTCTGCCAACAGTCTACCCCCCTCTTAACAACACAGGCTTTTTATATCGCAAAATCGTTCACCTCTATTTGCATATTCTTCTAACTCACGTGATCACTACTCTATAAATAAGAGTCTTGACCGTTTCTTTTCTTTCTTTTTATTTATTTTCGGTGACCGACCCGCACGTGGTCTATCCAGGTAAGTCACGCATTTCTCCACACAGTTAAGTATAGTCAAGACGAAATTATATACATGCGGTGTGGACTAGCTTTAGTTTGAAGTAAATTACATCAAAGTCGAATTGCAAATTATTGGTAAAATATCGCAAAACGAAAAATGTGAAAGTGAAAAAAGAAACACACATATAAGAGAATCTACATATTGTCTGAATGTCTAATGTGATAAAAGAGTCAATTGTATTTTGTTTGTTGGCTGGAAACCATGAATTAGGGTGAAAAACTCCACGATTTATTTAAATTCGTTTGGGCTATATTTTATGCTAGAATACTGTTCTTTCACAGCATCTACTGCTGAAGTTGTTATGTAATCGCCGGGCAACTCCGGGTAGAAAGCATTTATTCAGTTATCTATCTATCTATCTATTTGTTTGTCTATCTAATTTTTTATATGTCTAGCGAAATAAACAATAGTTTAAATCGTGAGAAACGATGGGTTGAGCGAAATACAGGTGCAGAAAGAGTCAAAGGGTCATGATGTGACCTGAATCAAACTCTGTGATCGATCAAGTTGAACCGGAAGGTATGCAAATGGGGACAGGATCTGACGTGTCAAGAGTTCTGGTTCGAATAAACTGATTTAATTTTAGTGAGTTTGTTCTAAGACGCTAAAGAGACAAAATGTGTTAAACAAGTTCCCCATAAGGGGGCGACGGTTTTCAAATGGAGCCACAAGCCAAATATCGTCGTTCACTCAACTCTGGAGTGAATAAAAATATATATAAAAACAACAATTCGTGTTGGATTCATATATTGCATGCGTCTTTGTTGTGACAGAATCCAGCTCCTTCAAGATGATCGCCGAATCTCCCAAAGGCACCAACAGAAGACAGGTATGTCGTCATGTATATTTGTATTATATGTTCTGACACGCATGCACCCACATTCAGACGAGCATAACTGTTAAGACAGACATTTAGAGGTTAGACGGTCACAGCCTGAGAAATAAGACCACAAATTAAAAATGTTAAATACACAGCTAGAGAACGCGCACACATCTGTAGACACGCACGATACCAAAAAATTCATAATATAACAAAGTGAGGAGTAATTAAATATCTAATGACCAGTGCTTATATTAACAAGAAAATAAAGTAATTAACGTCATCTGTCTTTTTTTTTTACACAGTGGTCACCACTTATCAAGGCCCGGAAGCCACTCAGGGATAAGGGTTATTGCAAGTACATTACGTTAGTGTGGAGATTTGATGAAGTGTTTACTTAAGGGGGCGGTTCATTAGGAATTTGTTAACGTTGGACTTGAAGACATCCAGGTTGTAGTCAGGTGGGAAGCAGACAGACGGAATAGAGTTCCACAGGCGTGCAATTCTAAGAAAGAAGCTTTGTTCATGGAATCCGCGTTTTGATTTAGGCACAGATATAGAGTGGGGGAAATTTTTATTAATTTATTCTCTTCTGTGGGAGAGAGGTTGCAGGGTAGAGAAAAGGGCATCCCCCACTAAGCCACGAAGTCTATTTTGTACTCTGCCAAGGCAGGATAGGCTGTTTTTAGCAGCTCCTTCCCAGATATGGCAGCAATATTCCATCCTTGGACGTACTTGGCTTTTATATAGATAGAGAATTACATCAGTAGTGAGATATCTTCTGGAGCGGTAGAAGGATCCCACCATATTTCCAGCGACCTTGGCAACAGACTTGATGTACATGTTCCATTTCAGATCAGGAGTAAAGGTCAAACCCAGAAGCTTTTCAAAACACGGGGCCTCTCCCAGACGAGAGCCATCCATCCCAATTGATGCCAGATGGGGATCAGAGCGTTGATGATGTAAGGATAGGAGTTTGGTTTTAGATGCATTAAAGGTAACCAGCCATGTCTTCCCCCACTGAACCACGCGCTCGAGATCAGAGGAGAGAGAATCAGAGAGAATTTTGTCATTTACAGCCTTTGATGTGTTGCCGTAGATGGTCGTTTCATCAGCATAGACGTCAACGAATGATTTAAGTATGTGTTTAGGGAGGTCATTGATGTAGATCAGGAAGAGAGTTGGGCCCAGGATTGACCCCTGAGGGACTTCAGCATTAATACTGCAGACCTCTGATTTTTGCCCATCGACCACTACTCTTATGAGCCTATCAGAGAGAAATGATTTAATGATTGAGAAGACATTTCCAGTTATACCGTAGCTGGAAATCTTGTGAAGTAGACCCTTATGCCATACCTTGTCGAAGGCCTTTGATATGTCAAGAGCAATTGTCCTAGAAAGGAAGCCTTTATCAAGAGATTCACTAATCCTGTGAGATATAACCGTCAGCACATCTGCGGTAGATCTTGCAGAGCGGAAATCATATTGTGTGTCACTAAGAAGGTTGTTTCTGCTGAGGTGGTTGACTATTTCTCTATTTGATATGGATTCCAGCAACTTACTCATAACACACAGGAGACTTATTGGTCTGTACTGAGAGGGAGATGACTTATCACCTGAATTCTTAAATACAAGGCAAACTGATGAGGTCTTCCAGGGAGTCGGAAAGCACTTCTCCTTAAGGCAGCGCTTAAAGAGTTTCGTAAGTATGGGAGCAAGTTCTGGTTGAAGCTTTTTTAACACTATAATTGGGATGCCGTCAGGGCCAGTAGATTTACTGGAATCAAGGTTCTTGATTAGCTTGGCGACCTCATGCATGGATATTTGTATGTTACCTAGCATGTTCTGTGTTATAGGAGGAAATATGGGGAGTTGATGGCCTTCATCGCATAGGGTAGAATTAGCTGCGAAGTTCTTTGCAAATAGTTTGGCCTTGTCTGACGCTGACGAGATGACCTTTGGTCCATTGAGAATGGTTGGGATAGAACGCACACTTCTGTTCGGGATCGTATTTGTTATTTGTCAAAACTGGTGGGAACCAAGCCGCTGATCAGCTACCCTGGATTTAACAGACTGGGCATATAGCTCTATTGCATTTTTTATTACTCTTTTACAGTGGTTGCTGGCAGTCCTGAAAGCAGCTTTAGTCTCAGTGCATCTATTACGTTGGTAGCTATGGAAAAAGTGATTTCTGTGTGCGATAGCAGCAGCACATTCTTGGGAGAACCATGGCTGGCTGTTGGGTTTTTGTTGGAATTTTTTAGATGGTATGAATTGGTCTATGCCTACAATTAACCATTCGGTCGGATCTGATACTATAGAGGACACTTCCTTTTTAAACATGGAGTGCAGAGGTAAATCAGATATGAATGTATGGAAGCTATCCCAGTCAGCCATAGAGTATCGGTATAAAGTACGGTGGAGGGGTACGTCTGGGGACATATTACATTTCCTTTTTATCCTTACTTATGTTATGATATCATATGTCTTAACTTAACTCATGTTATATGTCTTATGTGATGATATGATATGTCTTTTATTATTTTTTGCTCGCTGGGCAGTGTAAGATTTAATTTTCAAAATCTTATTTAGCAACCCCCCCCCAAGCGTTAAAAAACATATGTGAAAAAATAAATAAAAAGCTTTACAAATACGGGCATTTAAGGATTACGTTAAAGTCTTTTTGGCGATGCGAAAGATATGTCTGACGGTGTAAATACATACTTTTGTCACAGGCAGGTCCATAAACGTCCGGATTGGCGCAATTTTGACAGGCCACCCCTCCAAATCCTGGTTTACAAGCGCACGTTCCGTTCCCATTTATGCCGTCAAAACACTAGAAAAGAAGAGTACAGGATTTTCGTCATCAAGATTCGATGTTTGAAATAAAGTTAGAAACTTTTATGTAAGTTTAAGCAAGAAGCAAAAGTCTTTCATTAGAAGTTAAGTTAAAATTAGGAATACATGTTAGTAAATTGCCCTATCAACAGGAAGAATGTAACAACAAGTCAATAAACTCTTTTGCTTTTTCTCTGTTCGGGATCGTTGCTCATATTTCTCTATTGTTGATGGGTTAATGGGTTGATGGGTTGGCCGTATTAAGTATATCGACTGTATACATGAGAAAAAAGAAATGAAAAAAGACAAAAGAATAATAAGACCCAAATGATTTGTACTGCATTTTTAGTCTTTTACATTTGCTGTTTCAAAAAAAGAAAATCACAACTACAGATAGACCTCACTATTCATTAAGCAAACAACTTTTGCCGGATGAACAGAACAAGGATTCAGCTGTATTGTACTATAATACCGAGACCAGACATATTTTGTTGCGGTCGGTGTAGGGATACTGCCAATTTATTTATTAGATAATAACAGACATTCTATGTATTCCTGTGTCCGTGTGTGTGTCCGTGTGTGTGTCTGTGTGTGTGTCTGTGTGTGTGTGAGTCTATTCCCTATGGATTCCGAGTCAGCTGGAACGTTTTTCTAAATATTTCACACAAATGTGCTTTATCTGTCTGGGAGTGTTTTAGATAGGTTTTGTATCGGAATGCCTTTGATGAAGATCAAAAATCGATAATGGAAAATATCTGATTCAAAAAGTCCGATTTTTATAAAAATTAACACCTTTATACAGCCTAACACGAAAAGTACATTAGAGAAGTTTTATCGCCTAAAAGCAATAGGTTCTTCGATAAGACAGGGGCGCGTTCAAAATCAATGTTTCTGTTTAGAACACAATTGAACTATAATACTTGACTTTTGTATTTTAAACTTTAATTTCAAACATTATATAAATTAACTTTATAAAATAAACAGCAGGTTCTCTACTGTGCAATGTAGACTACAATTGTATTGTGTAATATATTACCGCGGAGAGGAATATAAAGCTTTTTCCCGGTGCATCGTGGTGGATCCCCGACAAGAGCATGCAATCAACCGATTTGGGTGAAAATTTCTACTGAATTCAATAACAATGAAAGCATTGAAATTGTTGAAGATTTATTAATCATCATTTAATCCACGAACAACGTTCGGGTTTCCTGCTAGATTTCTACATGAGGATATTGAGAAGGAACTTTAACCATTACAAGCCATTAAAAAAACTGTACAACTAAGTGCCACACTCGCTTATTCTTTAGTTCATTGAGTTTCATGAATTAACTCATCCGAAAAGAAAAAATATATAACACATCTATATATCTATAAAAGTGAAATTGTCTGTGTGTGCGTGCGTGTACATTTCCCTACCGAACTACTCTGTCAATTTTCAGTCTGTAGACCCGAGATTTTACATAAGGGGTATTGAGATTTGAAAAACCAAAAACATGCGATGGGAAAAAAAGAACGAAAAAATAGCACAAATAACCTTAATTAAACAGTAAAAATCGAAAAAAGAAGAAAACCTAAAAATAAATGTATAAAAATCATACAAACTAATAAAATGTAAAAAATCATTTAAAACTAATAAAATGTATATCAATTATAAAAACTAATAATATGTATAAACTTATTAAAAACTAATAAAATGTAAAAAATCATATAAAACTAATAAAATGTATAAAATAATAAAAACTAATAAAATGTATAAAATAATAAAAACTAATAAAATGTAAAAAATCATAAAAAACTAATAAAATGTATAAAATAATAAAAACTAATAAAATGTATAAAATAATAAAAACTAATAAAATGTATAAAATAATAAAAACTAATAAAATGTATAAAATAATAAAAACTAATAAAATGTATAAAATAATAAAAACTAATAAAATGTATAAAATAATAAAAACTAATAAAATGTATAAAATAATAAAAACTAATAAAATGTATAAAATAATAAAAACTAATAAAATGTATAAAATAATAAAAACTAATAAAATGTATAAAATAATAAAAACTAATAAAATGTATAAAAATCATAAAAACTAATAAAATGTATAAAATCATATAAAACTAATAAAATGTATAAAATCATAAAAACTAATAAAATGTATATCAATTATAAAAACTAATAATATGTATAAACTTATTAAAAACTAATAAAATATGTAAAAATCATAACAACTAATGAAATGTATAAAATTATTAAAAACTAATAAAATGTATAGAAATCATAGAACTAATAACATGTATATAAATTCTAAAATCTAATAAAATGTATATAAATCATAAAAACTAAGAAAATGTATATAAATCATAAAAACTAATAAAATGTATATAAATCATAACAACTAATAAAATGTATAAGATTATTAAAAACTAATCAAATGTATATAAATCATAATAAAGTATATATAAATCATAAAAACTAATAAAATGTATAAAAGTCATAAAAGACTAATAAAATGTATATAAATCATAAAATCTAAGAAAATGTATATAAATCATAAAACTAATAAAATGTATATAAATCATAAAAACTAATAAAATGTATATAAATCATAAAAACTAATAAAATGTATAAAATTATTAAAAACTAATGAAATGTATAAAGTTATTAAAAGCTAATAAAATGTATATAAATCATAGAATCTAATAAAATATATATAAATCATAAAAACTAATAAAATGTATAAAAGTCATAAAAGACTAATAAAATGTATATAAATCTTAAAAACTAATAAAATGTATAAAATTATTAAAAACTAATAAAATGTATTAAATTATTAAAAACTAATAAAATGTATATAAATCATAAAAACTAATAAAATGTATATAAATCATAAAAACTAATAAAATGTATATAAATCATAAAAACTAATAAAATGTATATAAATCATAAAAACTAATAAAATGTATATAAATATTAAAAACTAATAAAATATATATAAATCATACAAACTTATAAAATGTATATAAATCATAAAATCTAATAAAATATATAAAAATCATAAAAACTAATAAAATGTATAAAAGTCATAAAAACTAATAAAATGTATATAAATCATAAAAACTAATAAAATGTATAAAAATCATAAAAACTAATAAAAAGTATAAAAATCACAAAACTAATAAAATGTCTATAAACGGGTGACACGCTCACCTTTCCACGTCCATAGCAAGGCTTGTTGAAAGTTCCCGGACACGCAGCACATTCTGGACCAAAAAATCCCGGACAACATTGTGAATCCTAATCATAATCGATAGAAATAAACACCTTTAGAAAAATGACAACTGGAGTTCGAGACGAACGCGTCAAGAGGATATTTTAAACAAAAAAAAAAAATTCATTGCAGTAAGAAATAAAGTGAGGGGTGGACGAAATGATGGTTTTCACTTTGCGTAACGCAATCTTATTTCTTTGAATAATTGAATCCTTTAAGTTATTAGGACCGTACCATAAATTCCTTCAAAAACGATAGACCGATAGACCTTTTTCCCATCCCAGAAGCGGGTTTGTTAGCCGAGATGGTAGCACATTAGACAGCAAAACATCACAGTAACTAGCGTCTGACTCTCGCGCCAAATCTCTAGCTACAATGATTAATCAATACGTAACGAAACTGCTTTCTCTCTCTCTCTCTGTCTCTCTCTCTATATATATTATCTCCTACTCCAAAACCCCCCTCCTTTTCCTTTCCCTCTTTTTTTTGTTTTTTTTTTTCATATTCCTCCTAACAACAATTCTTCCTAATACTAACCAACCATTTCTGTAAGGTCTTAAGAGGCTGTTAGATCGTAAACACGGTCCAACATCCGAAACTTATGTAACCAAACAGATAAAACGGAAATAAAAAATAAAACACATATTTGCTCTGCAATAGTATTGAGCACTCTCTTAAGGTTTTTACTAATTACCAGTTTTACCAAATATATATATGTCTTTTGTCTACACATCTCTCTCTCTCTCTCTCTCTCTCTCTCTCTGGCAGTCCGTCGATTTCGACGATGACGCTGAGGTCGGTTAATGTCCGTATTGAAGGTGCAATGTGAGTCCGATTGGAGCTTTGAAACCCCGACCGCAGGTCTGACACCTGATGGCAGGAAAACTGGGTAGTGGCGCCCGTAGTCGTGCTCTTTTTTCTTCCTCTCTCGGGCCGTCCGTCGATTTCGGCGATAACGGCTTCAGCAAAAGCACGACCATCATACTCCAATCGCCTGAGTGCAGATATCACACCACAGCTTCCAGTTCATCAAACCTGCCGGTACGCCTTCACTCCATCGCCACAGGACTTTCAACTCTCTCCCAGCCTAGGCAAAATAGGAATAAGCAGCTTGCCCAGTACTGCTAGCACCCTCTCCGCTGAAAGCAAAAGTACAGAGGACAAGGACGGGCCAGGACAGTCTGCACACATGCAATCAGCCGCATCCGATGTCTTAGGCAGATCCGAGTCGAGTTGTACATCACCCTTGTGGACCGCATCGGGACTGCGGTGCTGGTTCATCTGCTGAGCAAGCCGTTGGGATTCCTTCGTTATCCGCCAAGAGCATCGTTGACCAGCCTTGGATTATTTTGACCCTAAATAGGGGGCTAGTGGGTACTACACCTTGCTCAAGGGTGACCCAGCACTGCAACGATTAAGGGGTAGTGATATTCTCCCCAAAACCCTGGAGCTCCCGCACCAGGGCCTCGTTGCCAGATGTAGTTTTACGTCATACTCATACCCAGGACTACACACACACACACACATATATATATATATATATATATATATATATATATATATATATATATATATATATGTGTGTGTGTGTGTGTGTGTGTGTGTGTGCCTTTTGTCTCTACCAAACTCCACTGTCATTTCTGGTCTATAGATTTGGTACTTGATATATAGGATATTTAGATCTGTGGAACAAATTTTATTCTGTTTTTTAGCCTAGAAAATAGCTGCTAAAAAAAAAATTAGCAAGTGTAAGACGTATATAGAAAGAGATAGGCTCACAGCGTTTCTTGTATAAAAAGAAGTTTCTTTACAAGGGAGTCACCACTTATCAAGGTCCTGAGGCCACTCGAGGATAAGGATTAATGAGTGTACAGCAGTCAATGGGAAAATGTCGTAGTAATCGTTAGTAGTAGAAATTTAATAAATTGGATTACTTAAGGGGATGGCTCATCAAGAATGTGTTTACGTTGGACTTGAAGATAATCATATTGTAGTCAGTTGAAAAGCAAATTCTACAGGCGTGCAGTTCCAAGAAAGAAGCTTTTTTAATGGAATTTACGTTCAGATTTACGCTCAGATAAAGAGTTAGTGTAATTATTGATAGTGGTTTCAGCTAGTCGAGTGTTTTTCGAGAAATTCCGACCAGGGAAACCATAGATTGGAACTCAGGTGTACACCTGACATGAAAATAACGATAAAGCAAAGACAGGCTCGCAACGTCTCTTCTGTGGGAAAGAGGTTGTAGGGAAGAGAAAACGGCATTCCCCACTAAGCTACGAAGTTTATTTTGAACTCTGTCAAGCCAGGAAAAGCTGCTTCTAACAGCCCCTGCCTATATGTGGTAACAGTACCCCATCCTTGTTAGCAGGAAAAGAAAGGGCATCACCCACCAGACTTCGAAGTCGATTATATATTCTGTCTCAGCAAGAAAAGTTGCTCTGAACACAAAACACATTTGAGAATGTTATAGAGTTGATGATACATTCTTTATAGCCATCAATACAAAATCAATTTTAAGACAAATGATAATCCGAATATTTCGAATGATTAACAAACAAACATCAAACTCACCCTATAAGATCTTTGACAAAGTCTTTGACATCCAACCTCCTCTTTTGGTCCTGACAATTCTTTCCGTAAATAACTGCAATTCGAATAAATTGTGTTCTGAAAGAAGCAAGAATTACAATAATAAACAGAAAAAGAATGCATTTATTTCGTTTTTTTTTAATATTAATAAGAAAATATGTTGTGTATTTGATGAGGTTTTCGATAGAATTCACTATGAGTGCCAACATTCACCATCAACTTCTCAAGACGCCTGGGAACCGCATCAACTGATTTTACAAGGAACGGTTCTTTTATAATAAGTCATCACACATCACTGATAAACCTTCAATAAGATGAATAGATTAACAGTAAAATTATGATGAATATTATGAGAGGGTTGAAAATCTTCACGTGACACCCGCTCAATACATCAGTTGATAGAAAAACAGCAATTTTTTCCCTTTGCCAGAAGCATCGTTCATGGAATACGAGAAGCAAAAGATAAAAAGAGGCGCCAATCTTTCCTCTAGTATCACCCCCCTCTAATTTTAGATGTTTTACTGTAACTTTCCGATTTAAAAATAAATGTTTAAAACGTAAGCAAATATTTAACTTAAACTTGAAAATAAAACAAAAGAATAAAATGTGAAAATTCTAACATAAATTTTAAAACTTTAATGACTGTACGATATTATTAATCTACTTTATTATGTGGACGTATGTGAGGCAGAATTTTTCTTAGTATACAATAACAATCGTGCTAATATAGGAACGAGGTTGTCATTATTCTTTTATAGATTATTATTATGTACGTACATAGAAACGAGGTTGTGATTATTATTATTTAATACTATATTATTATTATTGGCTCACAAGGAGCTTTCACACAGGTCATCAAAGATTTCTCCTTGAAAACAACCGGTGTTCCCTGGAAGCTGAGTGACAACAAGTCTCCTCAGATTTCCAGTACTCTCCATCTCTTTCGATACTATTTGCAAATAAATTTGCATTATCGCAACAGCTGCTTGCCATTGATTTCCCGTGTGCAGCGGTTATTGGTCTTCACTGGAATTTAAGTGGCAAATAGCCTCCCAAAGGTTCTAGTTCTTTTCGCACTTTTCCAGCGGAGGTCTGGTCAGTGCTCTCTCCTCGGTCTTCATTCCTCCTTTACTCTACTTGGACCACTCTTTTTTTGGAGGGGGGTAGTAGGGGGATAGTATGGTGTTATAGAACTTATAGACATACGGCTTCAATGTTCCTGGCTCCATACAGCGCTGTATGTTTTGCGCCTGCAGTAATCCCTCTGCTCCGTTCATGTTGCTCATATGTATCTCCACACTCAAGGGTTTTCCTTAATATTTCAGCTGCTTTCATTATTGTTGTTCATTGTATTTTTCCAGTCATTCTTCTGATTCCAATTTCTCCCATTCTTTTTTCCAAGTTTTACGGGATTGTTCCTAGTGCTCCTACTATTATAGGTATTATTTTGATTTTCTTCATCTTCTATATCCCTTTCAACTCTCTGGCTAGCTCTGTATATTTGCTCCGTTTCTCCTTTTTTTTTTATATATATTTACCCTGTGGTCGGCTGGAACAGCATAGTCTACGATTTGACAGGACATTTTTTTTCTTGTTAATTATTACGACATCCGATCTTCTTGCTTGGATGGGGTTATCCGTTTGTATATCCATGTCCTATAGGATTTTGTGATTCTCGTTTTTAAATATTGTTGCCGAGTTATGTTTGTACCACTTGTTTGTGTAGTTGTTTGCATAATTCCCAGTGTACTGCCCTTCCCACTTGGCCGTGTCTGTTCTTGTATTCTCTTTGGGCTAGTTTGCTGCATTTACTTATTATGTGGTTTATCATTTCGTCTCTTTTCCACAGAGTCTGCATTTGCTGTATATGTGTGTATATGTGGAACGAAAGTTCCTCTCGTAATCATGCGCCATGCAATTTTCTCCAATGTTCCAGGAAGATGATACCAATGTAAAAAAAATTCCGACTTTATTTACTACTTACTGTTGGGATGTCGGTTGAGAGGTCACAAGGCAACTTCCCCGTGCATGGACCACATTCACCCTAAAAAAAAGCAAGAAAACAAAGCATCAATTAAGAGGTTCATCAACATATACAAAATTTATCAAATCTCCATTACTAACGATTACTACGATATTATCCCATTGATTACTGTACACGCAATAACCCTTATTCTCAAGTGGCTTCCGGGCCTTGATAAGCCTTGATTACCATGTAAAAAAATCAGCAGGTGTCTGTGCCAATATATATATTGTTTATTTAGTCTGTATCTTTTTTGTTTCCTTTTTATTTTATTTTTATATATATACGGTCGGATCACATCCTCTCAACCTAACTTTCACATAGATGTGTATATTCGTTAAAAATACACATTTCTCTATACAAGTACTAGCAGGGACGTTGCTCGAGATTGAATGAGAATCAACGAATGTACCACACTTCGAATACTTTTATTGCCATTGAAATCGGTTAAAGCGACAAGTTTTCAATAAAATCCATTGGTTGCCTGTTCTAGTCAGGAACCCACCGCGTGTACCGGAAGGAAGTTTCGCATGCCTTCTTGGTAGACTTATTACACAATACATTGTAGTCTACATTACACTCTAGAGAACTTACTGTTGATTATATAACATTATTTTATATAATGGTTCGAATAATTGCTTAAAGTGCAAAAGTCAAGTATCATGGTTCAATTGTGCTCTTAACAAAAACATTCGTTTTGAAAATATATCTGTCTTATCAAAGAACCTACTGTTGATTTATAAAATTATTTTCATATAATAGCTTGAATTAAAGTTTAAAATACAAAAGTCAAGTATCATAGTTCAATTGTTATCTAAACAGGAACATTCATATGAACACGCTACTGTCTTATCAAAATAATAATTGTTGATTTTATTCGCTGGACCTTTCTGCTTGTGACCTGTCAAAATCTTATAATCGCCGCGCTAAGCCATTGATTTAATCAGTTAATGCAATACACAAACTGTTTAATGTTTTCACTCACTTACTCACCCAGCTCTCGCCCCATCTTTCTTTAATGCAAGAAAGAAAAAAAAAGAAAGAAAGCGAAAAACACAAGTATTTTTTTCAATCGTTTGTGGTTACTGATTAGTAATAACGTTTGCTGCGGATAACTGTCATTATATAAGATGGCTTCCATATTAACAAATCAAAACGCATTGTTTTTGTTAAGAACATTAACTAATGTTCATGAAAATAAAAGCCTTAAAAATGGCTAATCAGATTCGAATAATATTTTACATGGCTTGCTGCACTTTACTATAGTTTGTCAATAAAGTTGACTGATTGATCATTCATTCATTCGTTACATTTAATTTTTTTTTTCTTTTTTTTACATTTTCACCTCAAACAAGGCGCATTGCCTCTTTGGTGTAGGGGGCTACTATCAGGGACAACAACTACTGGGGAACTATGTAGGGATTTGGGCAGCAAGATGTCGGTTTACGTTGCACTTGAACTTCTGCATGTCAGTACAGTTGGGGAAGCAGAGACCTGGAATGGAATTCCAAAGTCTAGCGGTTCTGGGGAAGAAACTACTGGAGTAGAAAGATCTTTTACATCTAGGGATCTCCAAAGTGCGGGGGTGGGATTTTTCAGCCTGTCGGGTGTGTCGAGGATGTCTATGTCGTGGGGGCACAAGTGCTTGCAGTTCGTCAGAGCATTCACCATTAAAATACTTGTAGAAAAGGCAGAGGGATGCAACGTTTCGTCGATGGGACAGAGGCTGAAGCTTAGATGCCAGTTCAGGGTCTATCAGATTGGCGACTCTCTTTTGAACCTTGTCTAGGAGCGAGAGACTAGTAGCAGATGCACCAGCCCAAATATGACAGCAATACTCCATACATGGGCGAATGGTGGCCTTATAGAGGTACAGGATACTTTCGGGTGCTAGTAGTTTTTTAGCACGGTAGAAAGAGCCCACCTTTCTTGCAGCGGCCCTGGCAATGCCTTCAATGTAATTGTTCCAACTCATGTTTCCTGTGAACGTTAGGCCATGCAGTTTGAAAGATATACTCTCAAATAAAGAGCCGTTGGCCATTGCTATAGTTGGTAGAGAAGATTTCTTGTAATTATTGAATGAAACTAATTTAGTCTTGGCAGCATTGAACGTGACCATCCATTTTTGTCCCCATTCCACTACAGATTGGAAGTCATCCTCCAGTGTTTCTGCCATTTCTTTAGATATATGTTCATGTGTTTTCCTGTCGTGCCTGCTATAGAGTGTGGTGTCATCAGCATATATACCCATCTCAGAGGCAATTTTGTCGGGGAGGTCATTTATGAATATAAGGAACAGTAGAGGTCCAAGGATAGACCCCTGGGGCACTCCCACATTTATATCATATTGTTTAGATGTACGACCGTCGAGGACAACCTGGATTTTTCTCTTATCTAAGAAGGATTTAATTATGTTAAGTATTCTACCAGTGATATCGTATGATCTAATTTTCCTGAGGAGACCCTCATTCCATACCCTGTCAAAAGCCTTAGATATATCTAGAGTTACCGCTCTGCCCTCCCCGCTTTGTCCAATGAATGGTATATACGTTCAGAGATTACAGTTAGGATGTCTGCTGTGAAACGGGCTTGTCTAAATCCATATTGTTGGTCAGTCAGAAGTTAAGCATCTGTAAGTTGATGAACTAGAACATGGTTAATTAAGGTCTCAAATATTTTGGCAAAAAGTGGGAGGAGGCTAATGGGGCGATAATATAATGGGTGAGTTCTTTCGCCGAAATTCCTGAATACTGGTACCACAGAAGCAGTTTTCCAACAGCCCGATAACCAAGATTCATTAAGGCATTTGTTGTAGAGTTTGGAGAGAACTGGAGCTACTTCGACTGAGCACTTTTTTAATAGCACAGCTGGGATGAGATCAGGTCTACATGCTTTTGAAGTGTCAAGGTTTTTATGATAGCATGCACCTGAGCAGGAGTAATTTTCAGATCGTCTAGCGTGACGTCTGTCCGCATAGGAAATTCAGGTAGGGGGTGGTTCGTAGGGTCCTGTGTGGAGTGAGGCAAACCAGCTGGCAAGCATGTTAGCCTTCTCGGTTGCTGAGCAAAAAACCTCGTGATTGTTGGTCAGTGGGGGAATTGTTGATTGCCCATTATTTACTACACTGTTGTAGATTTCCTAGTTTTTGTGCTTTGATGCGTTTTTTAAATGAACTCACGATTACCATTTACAAGGGGAAAAAGTCAGTGAAGGCCTATCTAAAAAGAGAACCATACCGGGGGGAAAACCGTAGAGGTCCTACCAGTGTCTGCCCAAAGCTGCCCTGAAACCCTGTAGTGTGGGCTGGTTTATGACCTCATCAGGTGGCTGGTTCCATGGAGATGTCACGAACCGAGAACACTGCTTGGTGTCAAAGCCTCCACAACTGTTGAAGATAGACCTTTTTCGCATGCCTACGGAGCCTGCGATCTGGGGGAGGGGTGAAGAATAAGTCCCGGCCCAGGCCGATCTAATTGATTAATGGAACTTCTGGTTGCTAATGTATTATACGTGACCAGCAATGTATGCATATGCAATGTATGCATATGCAATGTATGCAATGTATGCATATGTAATGTATGCAATGTATGCATATGCAATGTATGCATATGCAATGTATGCATATACAACGTAGGCATATGCAATGTATGCATATGCAATGTATGCAATGTATGCATGTGCAATGTATGCAATGTATGCATATGCAATGTATGCATATGCGATGTATGCAATGTATGCATATGCAATGTATGTCTATGCAATATATGCATATGCAATGTATGCATATGCAATGTATGCATATGCAATGTATGCAATGTATGCATATGCAATGTATGCATATGCAATGTATATATGTCCAATGTATGCATATGCAATGTATGCAATGTATGCATATGTAATGTATGCATTGCAATGTATGCATATGCAATGTATGCATATGCAATGTATGCATATGCAATATATGCATATGCAACATATGCATATGCAACATATGCATATGCAATGTATACATATGCAATGCATGCATATGCAATGTATGCAATATATGCAATGTATGCATATGCAATGTATGCATATGCAATGTATGCAATGTATGCACTGTATGTATATGCAATATATGCAATATATGCAATGTATGCATATGCAATGTATGCATATGCAATGTATGCAATGCAGTGTATGCAATATATGCAATTTATGCATATGCAATATATGCATATGCAATGTATGTATATGTAATGTCTGCAATATATACAACGTGTTCATATGCAATGTATGCAATATATGCAATGTATGCAATGTGCACAATGTATGCATATGCAATGTATGTATATGCAATGTATGCATATGCAATGTATGCAATGCATGCAATATATGCATATGCAATGTATGCAATGTATGCATATGCAATATATGCAATGTATGCAACCGCTGATTGCATAAAAATACACAGCCGTAATAGGAACTTTGTAACTTCGTAATAAGACCTACACAAAGATCGAAGAACTAGTTTTACCTTATTAGAAAATAATTAGTGCATAATCATAAATATATGGATATAAAAAGACTGACGTAATAATCTCTTACCCGAACCATGACGTTACTGGTGTGGTCACATCTTCCGGGTAAAAGTTTTTGGATGTCGTCCGGAAAAAGAACACCGTTGATGAGGTGGACGATTGCGTTCTTGGTGGGGATGTCTGATTGCGTCATATAAGCATTCTCGCCGAAGTATATTTGTCCCTGGATGAAAAGACACAAAAGATGATTTTGAAAAAAAAAATAAAGTATGGATTAGGATTACGATAAGATTTTTTTTTAATGGCATATGAACCCTATAAGTCATTTTTCTGTCATGCAATACGTTTTTATGTTTTTGTTTTTTTTAGACAAGACATGAAGCCACTTGAGGAGCTAAAATACCGCTTCAAAGCCAACAATAAGTATTATATGAATAGATTCCAGCTATAAAACAACAATCTCTTCCCCTTTGTGTGAAACATTGTTTATGGAACATGAGAAGTAAAGGACGAAATAAGGAGGGCGAAATAATTTGGTTTTACTATAGAATCTTAAAATTGTTTTTTTGATAGCAGTTTATCATTTATGGTGCATATTAATATTTCTTACGAGTAGTTGTATATTTTGTGTAGTCGATGTGAATAAGGTTAGGTTGTAATTATTTGTGTTAAATATTAATGCATTCTAGGAGTTAGTAAACATTTTTTAAAAATTGTTTTCGTATGTAGATTTGAGCGTAAACAAGACACATTGTAAACCAGAGAAAAACGATGATTTACTAAACATTTGCATCCTTGAACAAAGAGGAAGACTGATTAACAGACTCACTGACGAATATGTATACAGTATAGATGATCAATTTAGATTACTTTCTTTTTTTCTGTTTTACACAGGCATCACAACATTATCAAGGCCAAGAGGCCACTCAAGGATAAGGGTTAAAGAGTGTACAGTAGAAATTGGACAATATAATAATCATTAGTAATGAAAATTCGCTAAATTTGATAACTTATATGGAACGGCTCGTCAAGAACTTATTTACGTTAGACTTGAACACAACCATATTTTAGCCAGCCGGAAAGCAGGAAAACGGAAGACAATTCCACAGGCGTGCAGTTCTAAGAAAGAAGCTTTGTTCATGGAATCTACGTTTAGGTTTAGGCACAGATAAAGAGTGGAGGGAATTATTGATAGTGTTTTAAGCTAGACGAGTATTTCTTGTGAACGTTTGGCGAGGGGGGACCATAGACTGAAGCTCAGTCGAACAGTTTCCATGAAAATAACGATACATCAGAGACAAACTCGCATCATCTCTTCTGTGAGATAGAGGTTGCAGGGAAGAGAAAAGGACGTCTCCTACGAGGCTACGAAGTCTATTTTTTTTCTTACTTTTTTCTATATAAATAATAAATAATAAATAATACAGTAGATGTATGTATGATGACCTCCAATTTGTAGTGAAATGGGAACCAAAATGGATGGTCACATTCAATGCTGCCAAGACTAAACTGGTTTCCTTCAATAATTACAAGAAATCTTCTCTGCCACCAATAGCAATGGCCAGTGACTCTTTATCTGAGAGTACATCTTTCAAACTGCTTGGTCTAACGTTCACAGGAAACATGAGTTGGAACAATTACATTGAAAGCATCGCCAGGGCCACTGCAAAGAAGGTAGGCTCTCTCTACCATGTTAGAAAACTACTAACACCAGAAAGTATCCTGTATCTCTATAAAGCCACCATTCACCCATGTATGGAGTATTGCTGCCACATTTGGGCTGGTGCATCTGCTACTAGTCTCTCGCTCCTAGACAAGATCCAAAAGAGAGTCGCCAATCTGATGGACCTTGAACTGGCATCTAAGCTTTAGCCTCTGTCCCATCGACGAAATGTTGCATCCCTCTGCCTGCTCTACATGTATTTTAGTGGTGAATGCTCTGGCGAACGGCAGACACTTGTACCCCCACGACGTAGACACCCTCGACAAACCTGATAGGCAGCAAAATCCCACCCCCGCACTTTGGAGATCCCTAGATGTAAAAGATCTTTCTACTCCATTAGTTTCTTCCCCAGAACCACTAAACTCTGGAATTCCATTCCAGGTCCCTGCTTCCCCAACTGTACTGACATGCAGAAGTTCAAGTGTAACGTGAACCGATATCTTGCTGCCCAAATCTCAACATAGTTCCCCAGTAGTTGTTGCTCCTGATAGTAGCCCCCTACACCACAGTGGCAATGTGCCTTGTTTGGGTTGAAAATGTAATAAAAAAATGCATGTGTGTTTGTGTGAAACTATTTAACCCTTAAACTACTGGTCACATAACATTGAAGTTAACAGGGGATATTGATCATACATAAAGGACGGTTTGTAACGAGTAAAATCTTTGTTTGGATGGATGAATAACGCATACAAAAATATGTTGGCAAGTTGAAAATCAAAATGTTCGTTTAAACTTGGTGACACATTTTTATTACTTTTGTGTCTTTTTAGCTTGAAGTAGTTCAATTTTTAATCTTTCTTATTCAGCTTTCAATAGCAATATCGGTAGGAGATACGGCTGGAGCGTTAAATGTTTTGGTTTTGATTCTCGCTGATGACAACCAAAGTATTAAAAAATCTTTTGAAATGAGTACTATATATTAGGTACAATATATTATTAAATAGACAACTGACTCTCTAATTATACATATGAAATCTGTATGAATTAATATATATTCTAGCGTATTTTATGAACCAAGTGCAAAAGAGATTCAAACGATTGAGCTTAAAGAGACGGTAAGAATCTGAAAAAAGATTTCTCGGTTGGAATATCGAAGTCAGAAATATCTAAGTCAGAATCCTGAAGCATGCACCATCCCCAGGTTGAACAAGGCGATAAGAAATTTTTAAAAGGAAAAAGTTTGAAACGAAATGATTGCAACAAATCTCAACACAAGTGAAGAAGGACTGTCGAGGAACAAAATAAATAACTTACATTACTTGCAGCCTTCACTCTAAAAGACGTTCCACTAACCGACTTGATATGTTTCTTGTCAATAAGATCCGTGATCGTCATCTGAAATAATAATAATAATAATAATAATAATAATAATAATAATAATAATAATAATAATAATCATAATAATAAAACGACATTAATAATAACAACAATAATAATAGATAAAATAAAATTAAAATAATAATAAATAACAGAAATACAATAATAATAAAATACAAATACAAATAATAAGAATAATAAAAATAATAATAAAAATAATAAAAATAATATAAATTTAATAATAAAAATAAAATGTTGATGAATTAATAATAAGAAATATGATTACTAAATTAAAAATGAAATAATAATAACAATGATGATAATAAAAATAATTAAAGAAATAATTATACTATTAATTATGAAATTAAAAGTAAAAATAATAAAATAATAAGAATAAAAATAAATAAAAATAATAAACAAATAAATAAAAATAAATAAAAACAATAACAATAAAATAATACAATAATAATGAAAATAGTAAAAAAATGAATATTAAAATCAGTATAAAAACTAATATAAATAAAATAATAATATAAATAATAATAATAATAATAATAATAATAATAAAATAAGATTGAATATAAAACATTAATAATAATAATAATAATAATAATAATAAGCAATGCAAATAATAGTATAATAATGATAATGAACCAATAAAAATAAAAACCAAAAAATAAATTAAAATGATATTAATTATTAATTAATTAATTAATTATAATAATAATAATAATAATAATAATAATAATAATAACACCAATAAAATTATAATAATAATGAAAATAAAATCATAAATAAATAAAAAATAAAAATAATAATAATGGAATCATAACAAAAGTGATGAAAACTACTACTACTACTACTACTACTACTACTACTACTACTAATAATAATAATAATAATAATAATACGAATAGTAAAGACAAAAGAATGATTATATAATAATAAAATAAACAGTATAATAAATAATAATAATGAAAAATTTACAATAATATAATAATAATAATAATAATAATAATAATAATAATAATAATAATAATAAAATACCAATACTATTAAGAATACTAAAAAAATAAGAATAATATTAGTTAAAAATAATAATTATAATCAATAATAATAATAATAAAATAATAATAATAATAATAATAAAAATAATAATCAACAGTACTGTATGTGGATGACATATATATATATATTTGTCATCCACATACAGTACTGTTTCTTTAAATCATAGAGTAAGGGAAATTATATATTGGTTCAGAATGAAAAGGATATTGAACTTAATATGCAAAAATTCTATGATTCAAAAACTTTAAAAACTTTTCATTATGGTTTTCTATGTTTATCACATTTAGCAAATAAGGTATAAATCATTTATGATATTTGCTAATATTTTCTCCTCTAAGGAGATGGGTAAGCATTGAAAACCTACAAGTTAAGGAAATATGCTTATTGAAATATATTCTTTTCTTTACATGGAGATCACCACTTATCAAGGCCCAGAAGCCACTCGGGGATAAGGGGTATTGTGTGTCCATTAATCAATGGTGTAGTGTTGTATTATTCGTTAGTATTGGAGATTTGATAAAGTGTCATTACTTAAGGGGGCGGGTCATCAGGAATTTGTTTATGTTGGACTTGAAGAAATCCAAGTTGAAGTCAGGAGGGAACAGACAAGCGGCAGTGAGTTCCACAGGCGTGCAGATCTAAGAAAGAAGCTTTGTTCATGGAATCTACGTTTTGATTTAGGCACAGGTAAAGAATGGGGAAAGTTATTGACAGTGGTTTCAGCTAGACGGGTGTTTTTCGTGAAGGATTGGCGAGGGAGGGCAGAGATTGGAGTTCAGACGAACACTTGCCATCGAAGTAACGATAAAACAAAGATAGGCTCGCAACGTCTCTTCTGTGGGAGAAAGGTTGCAGGGAAGAGAAAAGGGCATCCCCCACTAAGCCACAAAGTCTATTTTTTACTCTGTCAAGGCAGGATATGCTGTTTTTAGCAGCTCCTGCCCAGATATGGCAGCAGTATTCCATCCCTGGACGTACTTGGCTTTTATATAGATAGAGAATTGCATCATTAGTGAGATATCTTCTGGAGCGGTAGAAAGATCCCACCATTTTCCCAGCGATCTTTGTCTTGGATATAATACAAATTCTAGATTTTAAATTTAACCGTTTCACATCATAAAATTTAAATTACTCAATTATTATTATATTGTATTATAAGTATGCCCACGTAACACCTATAATATAAATCTCACCTGTCTGTTTAAATGTATGTATGTCTGTTTTAAACTTTCGACAGAGGCGACAGATTTTCACGAGATCGGTATCGTTTTGAAGTCGACCCTTCGGACGACAATTATCGAAAAATTGGCTAAAAACATTAATTCCTTCGCCCTCAACTGAGCACTTTTCTACAAGGAGGAGTCGCTTTTTTCATCGATATTTTCGATTTTTCACAGGTAAACTTTATACCGAGGAACCACGACAGTCATCCAAGATCGGCCATTTTAAATTTTTTATTTAATTCATTTTTAATATCTCTTAAAGTGTTGTCACAGTTTGAGGCGAGTAATATGTCGTCAACCCAAAAAACCAAAATCAACAATATATTACCTACATTTTTGGCATCCATGCACGCGTCTACGGGACATTGTTTGAATTCCTGTTCTATTAAATAATTATGGAGTGTTAAATTCCAATTGTGTGTACTTTGTTTTAGTCCATATAACGATTTATTTCCACACCACAATTTCTATTTTTCATTTTAAATCCCTCTGGAGGGTAAATGCAGATTTCACAGTCAATCGGAGCATTTAAATAAGCATTTTTTACACCCATTTGATGTATTTTTAAATTGTATTGAGTGGCAAGTTGTAATAAAATTCTAATTGTTGTTAAATTTATCGTTGGTGAAAATGTTGCACAATATTCCACGCCAGCAATTTGTGAGAAACCTTTTGCCACAAATCTTGCTTTAAAAGTTTCACTGCCAGAAACTGTGATTTTTTGGGAAAAAACCCAGCGTGAAGAAATTATATTTTTATCTGTTAGTTTTGCCACTATTTCGTATGTGTTATTTTCAGATAAAGCTTTCAATTCGGATACCATAGCTTGTTCCCATTCTTGGTGATTTTCTGAATTAATCACCTCATTATAACTTTCCGGTGCGCTGTTCAACGAATAACAGTAATCCACGGAGTAATCTTGTACCTTTTCAATTTGTAAGAAGTCTGGCCTTTTTCGCTCCCTTATTGGGTATCGACGTGTCTGGTTACTATTTTCGTCAGAAGTACTGTAATTGTCGTCGTTATTAATATTTTCATTGTGATCGATTAAGATGCTAGGCAATATTTCACGTTTTTCATTCACTGGATCGCCATCTTTTGAATTTAATGTATCATTGAATTTTACACATCTAACCCTTTTTATGGCATTTTGAGCTGCGAAGTAGATTAAGTATGCCGGGCTATATTTATCGTAAACTACGAAAGTACCTTTTTCGCTTTTAGTATTTAGTTTACTGGTGTTTTCTATAAATGCAAAACAATCAGAACCAAATAGATGCATTCTGTTCATCTTAAGTTTTACACCGCAAAACGCTTCATACGGCGTTTTTCCTAGCCTCTTATTGAACGATCTATTTCTGATATATGCTGCTGCCATTAAAGCGTATGTCCATAAACTACGCGCTAATTTCGATTCGATAAGTAGGCATCTTGCCATCTCAAAAAGGGTTTGGCATGCCCTTTCAGCTGTGCCATTTTGGAAGGGGGAGTACAGCGCCGATTTCTCGTGTTTAATACGGTGGTTAATTAATAGAAGTTCAAAGTCTTTACTAGTAAATTCAGTCCCATTGTCTGAGCGAATACATTTTACTGAACCGCACGGGGCAACATCAGCTAAATATTTCTTAGTGGCGAGGATAGTGTCGGATTTGTATTTTTAGAAAATAAACCATAATTAAACCGGAAAAATCATCAATAAAGTTCAAAACGTACCTTAGATTATTTCTCCCCATCGGGCTGATCGGACCTGCTAAGTCACAATGCACAAGTGAGAGAATTTTCGTAGCTTTTTTGTCCGGCATTCGGCTTATATCTTTTGTCATTTTCCCCTGTGCACACGCATCACAATTTGGGAGATCGTCTGAAAGTATTATTTTCATGCCTTCGACTACATTTGGTAATTTTTTAATATCAGCTGTATTGCAGTGTCCTATAATTTTATGTCAGGTTTCCAAGTCGAGACAGGCAGTTTTTGAGGGAACCATACTTTTTAAATAATATAGTCGGCCATTTTCTTCAATGTCAAATACAGTTCCATTGGGGTATGTCAATTTTGATGTATTTTGGACAAATTGTATATGCGCGCTTTGATTAATTGCAGCCTGCATGGAAAATATGTCTTGCTTAAATGTAGGTATGAACGGAGCATTTTTTTAGAATACAGTTACAGATTTCGCCTTTATTATTTTTTAGGTATATTTTAGCATCGCCTTTTTTCAAGACTATGTCATTTATTTGACTACCGTCGGCAAGTTCGACAAAATGACTTTGAGGATTAAAGTTTGAATCAAAATTAATAAAATCAGATTCCTTGGTGATAACGTGCGCTGTTGCACCACAGTCTACAAGGAGATTTTGACCGTTTGTGGTATTGTCAAAGTTACATGTGAATAGAAATGTATGTTCTTCCTCAAAGTTCTCAACGTTTTTTACGGAGTTCATTTTAGAGCGTTTATATCGACATTGGAAACTTTTGTGGTTGGGTCGTCCACAATTATAGCAGATAATTTTATTCTTTTTCTTGGGAAAATTACTTTTGGAGAATACGTTGCGGCGAGGTGCGTAATTTGGTGGTGTCTGCTTTCGAGAAGCATTTTTGAACTTCATAATATTGCTGGAGTTATTATTGTCCACGAGCATACGATTAGTCTCTTCGTAATTGTGCAATGCCACTTTAAATTCGCTGAAATTTATGGGTTTGTCTTGCTGTGTTATAACAGTTGTAAATGGTTTAAAATCGACTGGAAGTCCCTTGAGGACCATTGATATCAACAAGCTATCGCTTATTATTTCACCTGAGAGTTTTAAGGCATTGGCGGTTGTTTCTGCCCTTATAACGTAGTCGGTAATCGTTTCATCCTCGTTACCTTTCAAAGACGTTAATTCTGTATATAGGGATATTATTTTCGGTTTCCCTTTTGATAAATAATGTTCTCTTAATATGTTCAATACTTTCCTTCCATCATCCAATGTGTCTCTTATAATCAGAGACAGACTTCTATCGTCTAAACATTGAATCAGTTCTGCAAAAACAGTCGCGTTCTTTTCGAGAAATTCGGGGTCGTTTGGATTCTCTGTTGTAGATTGTATGACTTTGTGTAGTTTTCGAATCCTTAGATATCCCAGAAATTTTACCTGCCACAGTTCGAATTTAGATTCCGGTCTGTCAAAGAAAAGACGGTGCCTGGGCGCATAACCTGTTAAGTTTTGAGACATTGTGTTTAACAAAGATTGCGGCGTAGTTCAGATCAGTAACCAAGATGATGGCCAAGAATCAAATGCGGTCTGTGGCGTAATTAACCTCTTGAGTTTTGAGATATTGTGTTGAACAAATATGGCGGCGTAGTTCAGATCAGAAACCAAGATGGCGGCGTAGTTCAGATCAGTAACCAAGATGGCGGCCAAGAATTAAATGCAGTCCGTGATGTAGTAAACAGCGAACTGATTGAATCCAAAATTCGACAATTTTTATAATAATTTTGAAACGTTTTCATTGGTTGTTTAGCACAGCCGTTGGTTATAAAAATGATTGGCGACTCCATTCGTCCTATACTCCCATTATAAGTCTCTTATGATGGGATGTGTCTCCTAGCGGCTTCGGCTGCAGGGACACAGGGTAGTACACGTCAAGGATAGTCATTTGACACTCAGCCCAACAGGTGAGGGGCCGGGAACCGGCCCAGCACCTGTTGGACTAAGGTACACCGCCTGGGTAATACCTAGGAGATCCACCCTCCGAGGCCTTGCCACCGGGCTTTCCGGTGGGGCAAGTTTATTGCTTGCTGCCTGAGGCGCCCCGGCCGGGGAATGCCGACGGGGTTACTCGGGCAATTTTTAAAATTGCAGGAGTGCCCCTCCTTTAGGGGAGCCTGCGGGGTTCCCACTTTCCAGGCCTTGTGCCAAATATTGCCGATGTGGGCGGCAATTAAATAACTACCCCCATTAGAAGTCCATTGTGATGGGATGTGTCTCCTAGCGGCTTCGGTTGCAGGGACACAGGGTAGTAGTACTCGTCAAGGATCCGTTTTTGACACTCAGCCAAACAGGTGAGGGGCTGGGAACCGGCCCAGCACCTGTTGGGCTGAGGTACGCCGCCTGGGTACTACATAGGAGGTCCACCCTCCCAGGCCTTGCCACCGGGCTTTCCGGTGGGGCAAGTTAATTGCTTGTCGCCTGAGGCGCCCCTACCGGGGAATGCCGACGGAGGTGCCCAGGCAATTTTTGATGAGGCAAGAGTGCCCCTCCTTTAGGGGAGCTTGCCTATTTCCACCTTCCGGCCTTGTGCCACATTTTGGTGTGGGGGGACACCAAATAAATAGCTATCCCCATTAGAAGTCAAAAACATTTTACACTAGCCTTAATTTTGACATTCGCCACTTCCTGTTTGGCGATGAACGCAACGGCAAAGATATCATGCTTTTTTTTTACGTTCTTTTACTCCTTCGCGGTACGGGTTCGAGCCTGCCTGCCTGTCTACTATCACTTTTCTTTGCTCAACACACACCTCCAAAAACCCGTGCAATGCCAAGCTAGTATATTATATAAAGGGCAAATGACTTTATAATATTCTGGCTAAAACTCAACAGGCACTCACAAAGTTGGTATTTTTTTAATCGGCGTTATCCGGATGTATTCTATCTAAACTAATAAAATATGATTTATTTGGCGATCAAATGTTTACTTATATCATTTAATGTTAACACGAAGTACACACATATGTTAATGTTATTATGTAATCTGTTTTCCAACCACTGACAAGAGAAATAGGTCTGATATTTTTTTCACAGATTTATTCCCCTTACGCTGACTCAAGACGTGGGTGTATCTCGAGAGAAGAATGAGCTGAGTGAATGAGAAAGGGTGTTGTGGGACGAGAAACGGGAGAGTAGAACGATAAAAGTTACACTTTTACTTTGGGCAATGCCGAATAGCCCTGCAAGTATAAATATACAAAGAAAAATATTACTTACACGAGAATTGAACACATGGTTTTTTAGGAGACCAGTTAAAGCTCCTTGACCCTGAAATTAAAAAAAAAAAAATAGAACTTGTTAAAAAAATACGCCACAGCTTCAAGATAAAAAGGTTTCATTTATTCTCGGCAGCCGATTTAAGGATAGCTTTAATCTATACATGAATAAATGCCCCATTAAGAAAACAGCAGCCTTGCAAAAATATTGCCTGCGTAAGCATAGGTGACCAGTTGCTATGGTGACCATCAAACCTATTTAAACTGTTGCTTGCTCACAAGCGATAATAACGATGAACACATGCGCGCAATGCAAATTACTGCCACTAAAATGATTTTCTTTCAGCCTCTGTACAAGACCCCGTTTTCATTTCTCTCTACAATTGAAATATAAACAAAATAAAACAGAATACTAGACAAATTCAGATGAATTCAAAATACGAAGGTCGATACACGAGAAAAGTCTCATAAACTGACTCTTCTTCAATATGGTGATACAATACTCGTTTGCTATAACACATTTTACGAAGCTAAAACTATCAGAGTAAATAATAAAAATCACATAGTCGTCATAAAGGGTGAGACGGGATGGAAAGACCGAGAGGGGAAAGCATCACCCGACCCGTTACTATAAAGTGACGTACAGTATTGGAATTCAAAAATTTCGAAGAAATAGTATTCAAAGTGATAAATAAATGGTAAAAGACTGTTGCGATAATGAGTACTGGAAATTTGGGTAGACTTGTTGACATTCAGAGTCAAGGGAACACTACGTGTCAGTGAGTGATCACTGGTACTAAGTCTTGTGAGCGACAATAACGGCCACAACAACAAGAACAAAAAGATTAAAAAAAAAACAGCGGTAATATAAAGACAATTGAAAAAGCAGTTAAAATATTGGAAAAAACATCTAATGCGGAAACTAACACACACAGATTAGGAATACTAACCAAACACATGAAAGTTGGAAAAGAAACATTGAGTTAACACCACCTGAACCAGAGGGAGCTAACACCTCTAAAAATCTTTTTAAGTCCCCTTCCCATAAAAAGACATCAGCCTCAGTCTTTGTGAAGGTTCAAGGAGGACGGAAAGACTAAGGATAAAGTGCACCAATAAGAAATTCACTGGAAGAGTGCGAAATAGATTGAAACCTTGGCAAGGTCAATTTCCACCGAAATCCCTGGGGAGACTCATGATCGTTGCCGGTGAGAAATCAATAGTAAACGGCTTTTCCAATCGAATTTCATTTGCAATGATTACTAAGATGTAAAGCGTATTAGAGATCTGAAGAGATTGCTGTTACTCAGATTCCAGGAGAAAACCATCAATTATTATTAGTGAGTAACCACTGATGATAACCAGTGTGAGAACTCTCAATGAGTAGTCGAGAAGGGTCAAGGAGGATGGAAAGGCCGAGGAGAGAAAGCACTAACCAAACCGTCCATGGATGAGGGTGAAGAGGGTCGGGGCCTTGGTGCGGCTTATTGCCCCTCAAATTCTAGTGAAGATCAATTGTCGCTGTTGCAATGACGCTAATTTGCAAAGGTTATCAAAAGATGTGGCCAGTGCTGACAGTCTGGGGAAATCTATTGTCATTCAGATTCCAGGGAACACCAGAGGTTGTTCTCAAGAACAGATCTTTGATGATAGTCTATGTGATAGTCTGTATTATTATAGTTTTATTATTTCTATGACTCCCTAGAGTCGTAATAATAATAAAACTATAATAATAATGTTGGCGTCAAATGATGCCACATCAAATAGTCGTGAAGGTTCAAGGAGGATAGAAAGACCGAGGACAGAAAACACTGATCAGACCTCCACTGAATGAGTGCGAAGTGATTGTGACTTATTGATACCCAAATTCCAGTAAAGATCAGTGGTTATTGTCATTGAGATGGCAATGAAAATACTGTTGCGATGATGCTAATTCATTTGCAAAGATTATCGAAACTGAGGAGTACTGGAAATCTGGAGAGACAACCAAAATTTTAAGGAGCACCACCGGTTGTTAAGGTAGAAATTTCTGATAACGACTGGTGTAAGAACTGCTAGTGAGTACACATTATTTATTTATTTTTAATTAAAAAATCAATTTTTACAAAATACTTAATTTTATTTAAAAAAAAAAATTGTGTGTGTATGTCAACATAAACTGACACGAAATCAAATAATCGAGAAGAGTCAAAGAGGATGGAAAGACCGAGGATAAAAAGCACTAGCCAGACCTCCGCTGGATAAGTGCGAGAAGGATTGGGACCTTGGAAGGCTTAATGTCATCCAATTCCCAGTGAAGACTAATGGTCGCCGCCAACTAGGAATGGATATTAAGCAACTGTTGTAATAACACAAAGTCGTTTATAACGGTTATCGAAAGAGGCGGAGAGTAGTGGAAGTCTGGGAAGACTATTTGTCACTCAGACTCCAGAGAATACCACAACTATTCTCGGAGGCAAATCTTTGATGATAGCCTATAAGACTACTCCTAGTGAGTAAATAATAACAAAAATAAATTAAACGACCACAAGTAAGTTTAAATAAAATTGAATAGAAAAAACATTACAGGAAACCAAAAGTATTGAAACTGCCAGTAACAACTCCACACCAAACACCAGCCTTTGATTCGTACAAAATGTCCATGAAGGATCAAGGAGGAAGGAAAGACAGATTAGCTAGAGAATCATCAATATTCACTGGAAACTAGCAAAGAGTACCGGAATCTTACAGGTATTTATAGTTATTTTGGCAACGTGGTAACGGATGAATGAACGTTACTTACCGCTCTGGACGTCAGGTAGGTGAGAATATTTGGAGGAATTACATCCTGGAAATTAATCGGCACAAAAACGGTGATGTTGTCTTTGTTGAATACGTCCTCGACGCCGGCGTACTGTCAAGAAAGATTGAGAAAAGAAAAATGAAGAATTAAAGTACGGTACACAAGATAGAAGATCTGTAATAACGTGGGGATGGAATTTCCTTTTCCCAAGACGAACGCACCAGGTTTATCATGTGCAAACTTAACTTTTTGTTGGTAACGTCAGATGGAAATTACATCTGACGAGCTGATGAGAAAGAAATTTTTTATGAAAACATAAAATCATCACATTGTCATTCCATTAACGAAACGGTCGTAATAAAGAGATCCCAGAAGAAATAAACAAGAGTTATATAAAAGAATATATATATATATATATATATATATATATATATATATATATATATATATAAAATGAACTCATTTTTTCCTGTCTGATTTTGATCTTAATAGGATTAAAAATCAAGATATTTCATGCAAATATAATATGCACAAACGGCAGAACAATATCTGAGGTGTGTTATAGGCTTATTATTTCTCAAATTCCTCGATAATCTTAGATTTCTATACTTTTTCTGCTGAGAAGTCACGGCCAAAATCGGTTAAGATCAATGGAAGTGGTAAAATATTTTCTCTCTAATAAATTCCTCCTCCCCCTGCCACAACTTAACACCGTTTGGGGATCGTTCACAAGGAACAGTTGAGAAGAGATCACCGGTTTGGCTTCGTAGTTCTTTCATGTGAAGTTATTTAAAATCACTAAACTAAGCTGCAATGCTCTGTGGCGAAGTGGTTAGCGTGCAGGACAATTCACATTATATTTTCACGTTCGCGCCGACCTGGTTTAAAATTAAAGACGTTATATATATATATATATATATATATATATATAAATTATATAAAAAATTTCAATCGAAATTAGATATTACAATTAAAATAATTCAAATTTTAAAGTTAATGAAATCATCATCATCTGATGAATAAACGGGGGGGGGGTGATTTAAAAACCGAGATTTAAACGTGAACTCGTGATGTATATATATATATATATATTTCCACTTTCGGTTATAAAATAGATGAGTATTGGCTGAAGAGAGCTTGATATGAATATCTAAAACGGCCTTAATTATCAAGCTAGAAACGGACGGTAGTAATGATTTATCTCATCTAACGACCTTCTGTACACAAAACACAAAATATAAATACGGTCTTATTTTTCGGATTTTCCTTTTAATTGAGCATTCTGCTGGATTTCTTTTTTCCCAAAAAAAACAAAACATACTAATCATATATGTATATATATATATATATATATATATATATATATATATATATATATATATATATATGTGTGTGTGTGTGTGTGTGTGTGTGTATAAATATATATATATATACATATATATTTTTGTAGAAATATATATATATGTATATATATTTATATTTCTGTAGAAATATATTTTCTTATTATATATCAATCCTTATATAAGAAGCTCAATGTGATTACAGAGCAATATATAGAATAAATGACAAAAATTTATATTCCAAAATACATGATGTTGACCATCTTATAGTTTATTCCTTTAAATCAGTTGATTTATACAATTTTTGACAGTATCTGTTTCGTAGCGCAAAATCAATCCCTTAATTATTATATCAATTAGTGAATCTATTATGCTCTAAACTCATCAGAAGAAATAGCAACAATCAATTCGTCAAAAGGAATTAAAATGTGATTTGACATAAAATTGGAAGAGGAGCTGCAGTTACCTTTATATTTTTCCATTACGCCATATTGCATTTTAATCAAACAAAGTCATTAAACCAACTATTCGTGCTAACAATTTAATTAATTTATGAATCTTCTTCCAAAATGTTCTATTTAATAATTAGTAAATTTATTAATTCTAAGTTATGTATACATACTTATGAAAATAATATCAACAAAATTATAAACTATTATATATATTTGTATATATGAAACTAAACTAAGCTACAAAAAAAGAAAAACCAAATATTCGTACTAACAATTTTAATTAATTTATGAACCTTCAACCAAAATATTCTATTTAATAATTAGTAAATTTATTAATTCTAATTTGTGTATACATAATTATGAAAATAATATCAACAAAATTATAAACTATTATACATATTTGTATATACGGAAGTAAACTAAACTACAAAAAAAAACGATTGATCATTTTAATCAGTTATCGTAACTAAACAATTTATCCGAAATGAAAACTATACATAATTCAAATGTATTAGCTATTCAATCAAACGCACCAATCCTTACAGTTATAATTTTTAATATCATACAATTCAAGAACTATACTTACGTTTTGTTAAGTTTAGAATAATCTGAAAATTCTTTTATATTATAATTGCCCATAATTAAATTAACTTAATAAAGTGCGGCAGAGTTACCCCCTTGGAACAAATCTTCTGAAATAAACTTTACTTATCTTTATTAATGTTTCACAACGCATAGACATCCATATTCAACTAATAATTAATTTCATATATAAATATAAACTCACCTCGACAATGTATAATGATTTAAATATGAATTGTATTCTCTATCAGTTCTACGAATTATACACATCAGCCTTTCCTCACTTACCGTAAATATTGATTCGAATTTGTTGAATTTAACATTCCTTATAAATTGGCCGACATTTTCCTGCAAAGAAAATTTAAAAAACATATTGCGTTTGTTAAGTTTTAGAAATTTGAAAAACAAATAAATTTTTAGACTTTATTATCGAATAACAGGATATAGACTCTCTAACTAACGAGGCAAGTGACACTAACATAACGCAAACAAGAGAGCGCCATACATATCAATATCCAGTCGTTACATCCGTCTGTGTAATTCGAACAATCCTATGCAAAGGAATTAACATTATTTATCTTTGAATTCTTGTCAGAGTTTCTTCATTTGATCCCAGAAAAATAATTAATCGATACAGATTTTCTTTGTGTTATAAAAACGTTTCTACTTCACAGTTAAGTTCATTTGCAAACGAGTAACGAATCTGAACGGTGGTCTCGCCCACTCTTCTACTTCTATTCATGTCGGACACTTCTGAGGATCTTTCTGTCCGTCGGCATCAAGAGTGCACATGTTATATAATTTTTCTTGCGTCATTTAATCGCCTTTCTTAGGTCAACAGCTGACTCGATTTCTGATTCACCGCTTTCTGCTATGATACCATCATTTAGTGGACATGATATTTGGAGATGACCTACTCAATTCATGGATCATGAATTATTTCGCTAAATAATTATTTGTTGTTTTTATTTTGCTTTTGTCGACGATTTGCATTCTGTGTCATAACGCTATCCATGCATAGTTATTCAATGACAGAAGAGTTTTTATTCAAGGGAAATAAATACCAATTAAAGGAAGTTGCATATCTTCTTTATTACAGCACTTTAGTTTAAAGATAAAGAAGGTACGCTCCCTTCACCAAGCTAGAAAACTTCTCAGACTTACGAGTATTCTTTATCTAATGCAAAAATTTACCCTTCATCTGGAAATATTGTGGCTACATATGCGAGTAGCTTTTGGAAATCCCTTCTTTCAGAAATTTAAATGCTATGCGATCTTTCGGTTTCACACCCTAAATCAACTCTTACTCCAATAATCCTTTACGTTTCAATGTCTGAAAGTTTTTCTCTCGCCCTTAAAGTCACTTTGTCTTGGCAATTGTTGAAATGACTTGTTCCTTGTATGATTTTGATTGTGCAGTTCTAAGAGGTCCATCCTCCTAGGACTGAACTGCTCATTTCTAGGCTTGTTTTGTATGCCAGACTGCTGTTCTTCTAGGTCAATGGCTTTACAAACTTCCCTTTCCCGACCCCTCTGGCCTATCTATATAAACAGATTTACGTCATCATGACAATATTTGTTGTTTCGGTGAATGAAAATAAATAAAAGAAAAAAACTTCAGCTGTGAATTTGTTTTCGTTGTTTCGTCTAACCGACTGTAAACAAGCTGAAATAATTGTGCGCATACACAACTGGTAAATTTATTTTTTCTTCAAATTTATAACTTAACTAACACTGAGCCCATTTCCTAATTCAAATGTTACATCTTATGTTTTTTAATTCCTGCTAGCTACTGTTTTCTATCTCGGAAATATCTCTCATACACCCTCCTCGCTGATGTCACGTGAACAATCCTTAGAACTATAAATCTAGTATTAAGACACACTAGAGATTTTAAAGTTCATAATTATAAACGACTTTTCAATATTACTTTGCATTGATTACTTAGTCTTGTTATTAAATTTTTTTAGGTGTAACCTTTTCCTTCGTACACACAATAACACACGTCAACAAAACTGAATAAAGAGTGTCACCGTAAGAAACCAATCATGGTAGCATAATATTAGATGAGATTAATACATAATATTAAAAAACATTAATTTTACATGTGTTGATACTTGAGATTTGCAAATTATTGATTTTTTTTATTTTAATATGCATTTTGATGCGGTAGAATGTGATATTTTTTAATACATGCAATAATGAAAGAAATGATGACGCAAAATGCGTTAGAACAGAATTTATAGAGTTAATATATTTTCATTACAGATTCAAAACTTCAATTATAGTTGGATGTTTAGTAAGAAAAAGAATATATACAAAATGTACTTACATCCGGGTTTCCAGGTACTTCCGGTTCATGAGGCATTAATTTCGTGACGATGTGTATAATTCCATTGGATGCAATAATGTCGCGTCCGACATCAATTACACCAGATCGTTTGCTCGAACCCCGGAATTTGAAATTCAATTTATTTTTCTGCAAAACAAGAGAATATTATATATCTATAATATAAAGCTGAACGTGTGTGTGTGTGTGTGTGTGTGTGTGTGTGTGTGTGTCCGGTCACGAATAGACTACTATATGGTTGGCTATTTAAAAAAAAACTGATTACATATAATGATAGAAGATGTATCGAGAATCAGGAATGGGTATGTTTGATCTGGCAGAACGGTGGTTCATTAAAATTGTGGGGTCTTCGTTCGCGCCTGGCCTTCCAAAGTATGGAAATAAAAAATGAAAAAAAAAAAACGTTTACAAGTGTTTTTGATATAGATGTACATAACAATACTTTGATAAGTATGTTTCAACTTAAATAGGGATGGTATAATTTAACAAATACTTTTCATATCTATTTGCGTAAGTATACTTTGATAATTATGTTTCAGTTTGAAGAAATATGGTATAATAAAATTATTGGGTGTTCGTTTGCGCCTGACCTCCATAGAATGTAAATATGTCAAAAAGTTTAACAAGATTTTTTTAAAAGGGGTGCGGGTCCAATATAACACCTTAACTTTAATCTTAATTCACGTTAGCTTTTATTTATTTTTTTGAGTTGAATCATATTGTGGTCGAATAAATTCACCTCATAAATTCACGTTCTTATTAAAGTGAAAGCCCCCCCAAAAAGTCGGAACTTTAGACAATTCTCGACACAAATTTTGCATAACTCTGTTTTTTCTTCTCCATTTGCACGTAGCACTCTTCCGAAAATAGATAAATAGATAAATAATAAAAATAAGAACGTTACTTGTTATCGTGTCAAAAGAAGGAAAAATCCTGCTCACGTGATTACGTGTCTTTTTAAAAACATTTACATAACCTGTTTATTTTCATTTATATATGTTTTTAAGCCTTTTTGTCAGTGTACTAGAAGGAATTCAGCTTTCTGCGTGTTCTTTACATTACAACAGTATAACCCTGAACTCGATAGCGCAATACTACACCGTTCAATACTGTAAAACTGAAACGAAGCTGTTCTGCTTGAAAAGGGCGCCATTTTCTTCTTATTCATACTCATATCGATTCTTTGCTTTAAAAAACTAAAGTAATTACGTGTTTACTTTTTAATATCCCATTTTGTTGTTTCGGATTATTTTACTAAAGTAAGTAAAGCTTCATTATTTTTCAAAATTGTTTTTGTTTCTTTGTTTTTCGATATTTCGTCGATATTATTTAGTAAGAGTGTTTAGCAGAAAAGCCAACAAACAACTTCCCGAAACAATAAATATACAAGAAATAAATGTTACAATAGTCAATAAAAGTTAACTTCATGTTTTTTTTGTTTGTTTTGGAATAGTTTTTAATGCTTTTTACTTGAAATAATTTCAGCGACCCGAAATTAAAACGAAATTTGAGACAATAACTACTTAAATAAATTTTTATATTGTCACGACCCGGTTAATGGATGACCGAATTGATTGGCAATCAGATCGAGACACATAAATTTATTTTATTTGATATCCAATGACTCATTACTTATCTTCGGTTAATCGTCGGATGTCGGATCAACCAGCGAAATATATCATTAAGAGGAATGGAACAACAGAGCAATGAATGACGAAACAAACACTCAATCAAAGTTTAAAATTCAATAAAGGCTTTTATATACAAAAAGGAAGAAGAAGAAGAAGAAGAAGAAGAAGAAGCTCCGATAAAAAGAATGAGTGAGATAGACGTATCTTTGGAATATTTGCCAGATGTATGCGACATGCAATTACAATATAATACGTAGAAAAGTTTGTGGATCAGAAAAGATATTGGCATGAGATAGGACAAACTTAGCTGTTTTGTCCGTTAGGGTAAACACGGATCATAAGTTCACAAACATGATATCCAAGAAAAAAGTTGAGATGGCGAAAGTCTATCTTTTCCTCGAATCATACTTCCAAAGAAGAATAAATGTTGAGTTCAATCGGCAATACGATCGTATTTGAATAATAATCAGCAATTCAATTAATTCAAATCTCAATCTTCGATGAGGTTCGATTCTCGGAGGTAATGTTTATACACCGGACTGGACCGCTTCCTTTACGCCAACTGTTTTATTTCTTCCTATTTTCAAATCCTCTCGTGCTCAGCTTTTCCCGCCTCAAATGTTCGCTGTCTGGTTGCCATGACGACGTATTTCCGTTCGCTACGGATATTTTAACACTCAACCTCTGCCCCACTTCCCCCAGCCAAGTGACTGCCACGCCACATCATTTACAGAGAGAGGAGGTTGTCTGGCTGATTAGGTCTTAGGAAGAGAGAGAGAGAGAGAGAGAGAGAGAGAGAGAGAGAGAGAGAGAGAGAGAGAGAGATAGCGAGATATATAGATAGAGTAAGTATTAACGCCAGATAGATAGAGAGGTAGAGAGATTGCATGTTCGCTTTGCTCTGACGTCACAATATAAACTACACATGCCATAATCGAATATTCCCCAAGCACAAAATAGCGGAAACATTAAAATATGTTTATAAATATTCCGTACGTTGACGGAACTCTCTTAAATTTTAAACACAGAATGCTAAAGTTCCCTCCTTCAAATTGAAAACGGGGCTCTCCATTTCCACGTCGCTGCCATTTTGATTTTTTTTAAACCGGTTCGTGGATTAAAATAATTTTTTTTACAAACTACATAAAAATACAAATCAATGAACTTTTCTACCATAAAAGTAACTTTTATTGACTATGGTAACATTTATTTCTTGTATATTTATATTATTATATATATAACATTTTTTCTTTATAAGGAAACATCATTTTGTTTGTCACTCTTGGCTACGAATGGAAACAAAATTGATATAAAAATATATATTTTCGAGAAAATTATCTTTACTTTCATCATATTTAGCTTTGGGTAAAATTTTTGAGTATCAAAACCTGTCTCTTTACAACCCCCTCCTTTTCATAACCTATCATATTTTCATCAATCACAGTCCATTTTCTGTAGGCTGTTTTTGAACCCAATTAACGACGGATACCTCTGCTAGTATATATATATATATATATATATATATATATATATATATATATATATATATAATTTAAAGGAGATTAGAATAATAGTCTAAAGAGCTAAGTGTATTTTAATGCAATAGTGAAATTACTAGTTTAATTAAAATACAGGAAATGCTCGTTGTAATTTAGATATATAATAAGCTCGATAGTTAAATGTCCTAGAGCTAATTCAATATTAAGTAATGTGATTTATAATTTAAAAATTAAAATAAAAATTTTAAAATTTAAAAATCAAATTTTAATTAAATCAAATTTATTATGTAAATTCAAAAAAAAAAATATATATACTTTTTCTACTCATTTCTATCTCTAACCTATACTAATTTTCTTATAAATTTTAAATCCAAACCTTTTACTTCAATTTTTCAGATTCATCTGCCTTACTTTTAATGCTAGGTTTATTTTTGGTGTCTTTTCAATTCAATAGAAATCCTCCTAAATTTGCTGATGAGGAGACCGTGCTTACCAAAAAAACTATGTATAATTGTTCTACGTGACTTCATGTATACCACAAATAAAAAGCACGGATTTCCGAAACGATCGTACAGATAATTGACTTTGTTGTTGTTCCTTCTTATGAAACTGATTTTTAATATATATATATATATATATATATATATATATATATATATATATATATATATATATATAGTAAGCTTATGCCTGACGAATCTTAGCGTATACATGTGTGTGTGTGATGGGACGATTCCAATATTTTTCCTGATTCCGATAAAATTACCGATTCCGATTCTTTATAAATCTCTAAATATTTAATTATAAAATGTTTATTTTGTTCTGATTAACGTAAAAACACGTTAAATTTGCAGGTATTTTCTCAAACACACTTATGTGGTGTGATGATTTATAGATTTTAATTTTACTGGAAGTTTAAAACAATGAATATCTATTATAGTATTATTATTACCAGCAAATAAAATCAAATAAAAAAGCTAATTAATTGACTCGTTTTTGACATCGGAAAATATGCACAAATTCTTTTCTATTCCGATACCGATTCCATTACCCCAAAAAGTTCCGAATTTCCGATTCCCGATTCCTATCAATCGTCCCAACATGAATATATATATATATATATATATATATATATATATATATATATATATATATATATATATATATATATATATATACACACATATATATATATATATCGGCTTGGCGCTATAAATAAAATATAAAAAAATATAATAAACCGTTTTATCTAATCATATAATAAAAAATTATGAACTGTTTTATTAAATCAATAATAATAAAAATAATAAAAGTATAATAAACCATCTTATCAAATCAAATAATAAAAATATAATAAGCTGTTTCATCAAGTTAAAAAGTTATAGTTCGCGTCCATGTGATTTGTATTAGAGAACTTAGTACTTGCCACTTAAAAAAGACATAAGAAAGTATATTTCTGTTTTGTCTATTTTGTTGTTGGATTTGACTTCATTTGTTAGGATGTTAAGATTTGAGTAAAAATATTAATCTAAATTTTCTTGGTTGCTTGACCCCTCTGCTAATGAGCGCTGATATGAACGGACACAGACATGAGTGCGCGAATAGACAACGTTGATCGTATTTTGGTGTATTGTTTTTTTCCGCTGTTTCTTATTTCGTTGATGATATCGCGCCTTCTCCTTAAACTATCTTGTTGACAACGCAGCAGTAAGAGTATCGTAGGTTGTAATTCACATACACGATCAAGTGCGCACACAGGCACACAATAAACGAAAACTAAATAGAAGATCACCACTGCGATCAGGAGAGGATTATAATTGCTCGCCAAGATAAAGGCTTGCTTTTAAGAAAATGAGTAGTCTTAGCAATGTCAACAACTGCAGCTGATGGCACACAGACGTAGAGAGGGTGCGCCACCTGACATCCAGCTGTAATGTTCTACTGGCGAACAGCTTCTGTGTAATGCTACCCAATAGAGTTTGCAAATATCTCCACTGGACCATATGTAAAATCTTTAATATCGAATGCAACAACAAGTTCTGGGAACATATATCAGAATGAAAAGTTCGATATATATATATAAATTTAACTTTTTCAAATCACGAATTTTATATTCCTAAATTATATATATATATATATATATATATATATATATATATATATATATATATATATATATATACATATATATAATTTAGGAATATAAAAATCGTGATTTGAAAAAGTTAAATTTCAAATATAGAAATTTTATTGCATGCAAGACAAAGAATACAGTATAGTAAAATATATTTACTTAACCCATGAGTTTTCGATGTTTATACATTTCCTCGTAGGAAAATAATTATATATATATATATATATATATATATATATATATATATATATATATATATATACATATATATATATATATATATATACATATATATATATAGTGTTATAATGGAATAATTCCAGGAGGAAATCCGGGTATGAGAGCTCAATGTGGTAAACAGAGCAATAACATAAAAATATAACACGGAAATTACATAATTGTCGATGCAATAATTTATTTCAACCTTATGGTATTTTCAAGCATCTAAACAAGACAATTACATTTTTGATACTGAAATAAATAAAGAAAAAGAATCGGGCCCCGACCGTCAAAAACCAGAGGGGGTGGTAGTAGCAGTCCACTTAATACATTTTATAGAGAGGGTGGGAATTAAGTTTTAAAAAAAAAACAACAACAACAAACTTATGACACTTATAACGGCTGTCCGGTAGCCCGACGTAACAACACACACACACACACACACACACACACACACACACACACACACACACACACACACACACACACACACACACACACGCCCCTAAAAATGCACGTTCTTACACGTAAATGACTTGACACGCGTTTACTAACCTAGGAAGAAGAGGGAGAAATATACGGATATAGAGAGAAGTAAATAAACTGCACGTAAGGGAAAGAGAAAAAGAAAGAAAAAAGAAGGAAGAGAGTGACCATCTGCTGCCTGTCATATGGTTTAATTAGTCTAGAATCTCTGAGAAAGAGAAAGGAAAGAAAATAAAGATTATACGCGCGTCATAGAGTAAATTGAGTCATGGAAAATAAGTCTATTAAGAAATTAAAAAAAGAAGTTTATATACAAATTTTTAAAACTATCTGTATGTTTTCATGTTAAAATTAGTTTGAAATAAATATTATCTTATAATACATTTAAATTTTCTATATTGTATTTGTAATATATTACTATGAATTCAAAAAAGTGAGTCTTATGTAGTTAATATTTTATATATTTTTATGTAATTAATTTTATTGGTGATTATAGCGGTCGTTGTAATTTTGCTCACTAATATTTCACTTCCTAATTGATTAAGATGCAGAAAATTGCATTATTAGTCGCCCCCAATTCCATAGGACGTATTTAGTTTCGGTTAATATATACTTTTATTCATTCCGTACACAAAAGTACTTTCATGCACGCATAAATAAATAAATAAATAAATAAATAAATAAAATAGTTATTATTTTAAAGTTTTGTGTTAATTTATATTAAATCTAATAATGTCTAGTGGTAGTATTTGATCTTTTTGATTTATATCAGTTAAATGACTAATGTATTCTCTGCAAAGAAAAAATTTTTTTTTCTTAATGCTATCTCATTTATTTATAAGTAATTTGGATAAACAGGTACTTCGGAATACGTACACCCAACTTATAATGCAATTTTCTGCATATATATATATATATATATATATATATATATATATATATATATATATATATATATATATATCTCAGTTGTAGTATCTGTAATAATGGGTGAATGTCTAGCATCCGATAGAATTCCCCCTCTCTAGTAAAGACCAAATTCTAAGAAAATTGAAAAGAAAAAAAGAAGGAATATTTATAAACGTATTTTCATCATACCTTATAAATAAATCGGGCCGAAGTACCCTGGAGCGTGTATAACGTGACGTTGGTTAAATCGTCCAAGCGCACCCGGGCTGCTAGAATATGTTGTCGTAAAATCTGTCGGCTCCGTTCTTTATTAATTAATAGTTCATCAAACTGAAAAAAGAAAGGAAATCACAAAAGAAAATCAGCTTAAAATATAGCAATCATCCAAAGCGTTTACGCAACATATTAGCACGGAACTGCTTCCCTGCTGACTACAGCTTGATGTAACATGGTTTTTCATCGTATGCATTGTACTTTTGAGTCATTAAATTATTGGCATGTTAAAGGCTGACAACTTTCAGTTGTTACATGAGATGACAGTTTGACCAATCAAATGTTGGTCAGATGAGTGACGTCAAATAACAGAAAATGTGACATGAAATGCGAGAACAAACTTTCACACTTTAAATCAAATCATTAATTAATATCATCAACCAATTTGGTGTCAGCACACAGACATATCATATTGCAACTCAAGATCTTTTGTTAATCATGGGAAGTGTGTGGTGTCTATATTTTTTTTTTACTGTCCCACAAACAGGGATATTATCATTGAGTCGCAAGAAGTTATTGTGATTGAGCGAGGAATTGTAAATTAAGAGGTTTGTTCGCATTACATTTAAGTATCGGCGTACAGTAGGGAAATAAAGAACAGTCAAGGAATTCCAAAAACAAGCAGTCCAGGGGAAAAAGCTTTTAAAATGGAAAAAAAAATCCATCATCTAGTCAGTAGGTCATGTTTCAGTTTGAAATAACATATTTGTTCGTTTGTTAGGCTTAAGATTTGAAAATTATTTTTATTGCATCCACACAAGTGTATAATATGCCCCGTCCGTCAAAATCTACTTTGAAACATGTGTGATTTGTAATTCAGTGATTAAATAAACAAATTAATTTTGCTCCAAATTCAAAGGCAATGACAGAAACCTTAGAAATCCACCTTTATTCTGTAGTAGAATCGGTCCGTAAATGAATGATAACATGTAATTCCATTAAGATTAAGCTGTTTGCCTTTAATAAGTACAAACATCCTTTTCAATCACAAATAACACTTTACCTGAAAGCTCATCCTTCACACATATTTACAAGCAACATGAATTGGAACAAATATATGGAAGACATTACTAAGACTGTTGCAAAGACAGTGGGCTCCCTCTACCGTGCTAGAAAATTACTCACACCAGAGAATATTTAATATCTTTACAAGGTCACAATTCGTTCATGCATTGCGTATTGTTACCATATCTAGAGTGCATCTATCACTTATCTTTCACTCTTAGACACAGTTCAAAAAGAGTTTCCAATCTGATAAGTTCCACATTATTGGTCAACCTCTGTCTCATCATCGCAATGTTTCATCTCCGTGCCCTTTCGTACGTTAATGAAATGCCCTCTGATGAATTCATTTCACTTGTGTCCCCTCAGTGTACATACTTCTGATTAACTTAATAAGCAGCAAGATTCCATCACTTCCATTACGTTGATAAGTGGTGACCACCTTGTTAAAAAAAAAAAAAAATCACTTTACTGTTGAGGTCCCTGAATGTCAGAAAACCTTCTGCTGTAATAGTTTCTTCCCTGGGATTGCTAGATTTCGGAATTTCTTCCTTGTTTTTTACTGATGTGATTGCACTAGCCTGCAGAAATTTAGATGCAATGTGAAGACATCTCGCTGCTCAACTCCCCAGTTTCCTGCTAAATATGATCCAAAGTAGTATCTCCTTACGCCCAAGTGACAATATGCATTGTTTGAGGTGAAAAGGAGAAAAACAACAACAGACGAAGGTTGCTATAGCGTTATAATTTTATTCTCCTCAAGCCAATCATATTGTAACAAAAACATAAAGAGCTATTGTGATTTCTAAAGGAGGAATCCTGTCTAGCAAGATTTTTGTTCAGATTAAATTTAAGTTTCTGTGAGTTAGTAGAACCAGGGAAACACCGAGCACTGATGGAAGCAGTTCTGACAGAGAAAACTATGAACAGAAGGTTTTTCAGTATCTGGAGAGTTCTAAACGAATGCGCGGAAGTTTCTGCTTGTTGGGTTGGCCGGAGTATTTACGTTGAGAAAATGCAAATCCAATAATTCATCGGAGCACATTTTGTCGAAGTATTTACGAAATAGTCACAGTAATGCGGCGATAGGGTAGAGAGCACAGCTTGCTAGACAATGCGGATACATTAGGTTTACTTGTGCCCATTCTTGGAACTAACTTACCGTCATATCTCGTTCGACATTTTTGAAGCCGGTATCCATGGGAACGAAAATAGTGTAGTTGCCATGTTTGACGAGTTCCCCTTTGAAATTTGAAGAGACAAGAGTCAGAAATTTGCCCAGCATATTTTGAAGACTCGTGTCATTTAAATTTAGGCGGGAGATCATCTGGAAATAATAATAATAATAATAATAATAATAATAATAATAATAATAATAATAATAATAATAATAATAATAATAAGAAGAAGAAGAAGAAACAACTGAAACTGGAGAAAAAAACTGGAGCAAAAATAGAAGAAATTGAAATCAAAGGAAAGATTGACAGTATACAACGCGCAACAATAATAACAACATGTAAGATATTAGGGAAAATCTTTGAATGCAGAAACCAGCATATGTTTACTATCCACAAGTAAATAAGAATGAAGGTCTAAAACTACTATCAAGCACGAAAAACATAGGAATAAAGACGAGAGAAAATTGGAATCAAATGGAGTATTGAAACGATATGTTACCGTTAGAATTGTGCAGTTGTAACTACGAATATGAAAAAATGCTTTTGTATTGTTAGCAGGATGACACAAAGTCACCCAGAAGTTCCTTAATTTTAAGCACGAACGGAGGTTCACCCAATAATGTTTCATCCTCTTTGAAAAATGTTAAATACAGGGTTAACAATGTTGTAAACTTTCCTCCCCGTGGAAGTGCCACTCTTGTCATGATAGAGACCAAGATAGAGTAAGCTATTCGGCCTCAATAAAAACGTTCCCGTCTACCTATACTCTTAAAAGAAAAACAGATCACGTTAAATTATATTTGTTTAATTGTTGAATATCATGGAGATAGGTAGCCAGGAGAATTTATTATTGAGGCCGAGTAGCTGACCCTATTTGGCTTCTATCATGACAAGAGTATCACTTTCACAGGTAGGAAGGTTTACAATATTGTCCACCTACTTTTAGGTCGCTTTGTATTCTAATTTAAAAAGTCTAGGTAATTCAGTTTAAAAATATACCTGCTTATGCAGTTCGTGAATAAATAAGCAAACTAATATACAGACAGAAAGAAACTATGATTTTATATATAGATAAAATAGATTTGAGAAAGTTTGTAAGACTTACTTGAATGATATTACCGAAACAGTCTTTTCGTCCATCACCAACATAACCTTCTTTACATCGACATCTGTAAGAGGGGGGGAAACCGGAAAAATACAATTGTAATAATCTTACTTTTTGTTATGATCGAAAAGAACGAGAGCAAGAAGGTATACTCCACGAAACATATATACTTACAGAAAGTATAAAAGTAATGGGTTGTCGGAGATGACTACTAGATTGGTTCCTTATCATGATTATCACTACTTATGGTTTCATGAAGGATGCGTGTAATGACATAATAGATCATCATAACATTTTTGGTTTAAGTTTTACCAAAAATGTTACTAGTAGTGGAGTTGGCGAGACTTGTCAAAATTTGTAATGATATATCTAACACATAATCATTATAATCGTCATCATCATCGTCAATATCATTATCGTCATCATCATCAATATAATCATCGTCATCATCATCGTCATCATCATCGTCATCCTCCTCCTCCCGCTCCTCCTCCTCATCATCATCGTCATTACCATTGTCATCAACGTCATAATCATCATCGTTATCATCCTCATCATCGTAACCATGTTCATCATCATCAATATCATCATCGCCATCATCATCATCATCATCATCATCATCATTATCATCCTTCTCCTCATAATCGCTCTCATCATCATTATCATCATCATCATTATTATAATCATCATAATAATTATCGTCATCATTATCGTAATCCTCCTCATCCCCCTCCTCCTCCTCATCATCATCATTATCATCCTTCTCCTCATCATCATCATCATTATCATCGTCCTCATCATCATTATCTTTGTCATCTTCCTTCTCCTCTTCATCATCATCATCCTCATCATCATCCTCATCATAATCAATATCGTCCTCATCATTACTATTATAATCATTGTCATGATCATTATCGTCGTTGTCATCATTATCATCATCATAATCATCAACATAATCATCATCATCATCATCATCATCATCATCATCATCATCATCATCATCATCATCATCTTCTTCTCCTCCATTGTCATCATAATCATCATCGTACCCCTCATCATCATCGTTATCATCAGTTTAGTATCTCTTTTACATGCTGACACATGTTTGATGGCTTGTGAAAATTTACTTCCAAGACTAAAATTATTTTCTTTTTCCCAAATTCATCTTTATTACATTTATTTATATGATTTGGATTCTTCGGAATATTCTTTTCATATTGAGTGTTATTTTTAAACTGCTTTCCTTCATTTAACTTTCCTTCTTCAGGGGCATCTTGTAAATAATAAATAATATTTAGTGATTATATGTAAAAATAAACTAAAAATCATTTTATCATCATGACGATTTGTTATTCTCATTATTTGGATTCTGTTCTCATCTGGAGTGTTATTTCCACAACATTTTAGTCGATGTAACCTCCGATCTTCTTAGGTGTATCTTGTCAAACTCGGGAATCTTCACAGAGTTTCGAACGAAACCCTTTACTTAATCCATAGGGGAAGCATACTCTCGTTTCGTCAGCCATAATTCGTTAGAAATAATTGGTTAGAAGTCCTAAATAATTCGCAAGTGAATGTTGAGTGTCTCTTACACAGAGGATTCAATGCACAACCTTCAATAACTTACAACTGAATTTTACCAAGTACTTCATCCTCTACCCTACGGTATTCTTACTACTAATCACTAACAAAACCTGTCTATTTGTATCAAGAGAAAACAGTACATGCAAAAATATGACAGATACAATATAATGGTCACAAAACATACGATCTCAAAAAAAAAAAGAGTAAAGCCTTAAAAGATTCTATCATGACAAACGAACATTGCTCCTCTCCTCCAAAAAAATGGAGATAATGCCTGGTAAGAAAATCTCATTATAGCATAACGCTTTTTCGTAAATGTTCTTATTATTTAGATTCATCGAATTAATGTTCTCATCATAAGTGTGATTTTATTTTTACATAGGTGTCACCACTTATCAAGGCCCGAAGGCCACTCAGGGATAAGGGTTATTACGTGTACAGTAATCAATGAGATAGTATTGTAGTAATCATTAGTATTGGGGGTTTTGATAGAGTGTCTTACTTAAGGGGGCGATTTGTCAGGAGTTTGTTTATGTTGGACGACAAACTTCGCGCAAATCTTCCGCATCTTCAAGAGTCTATGACAATTTTAAATGTCTGTACAAAAAAGGTTGGAAACTTATTGAAAGTACATCGTATATATATATATATATATATATATATATATATATATATATATATATATATATATATATATATATTACGATATATATATATATTAGAAATGGTAGCTAATAAAAACTGAAGAAAGTGCTCAATACTGTTGTAGAGCAAATATGCGTTTTATTTTTTATTACCGTATCTTTTTGTTAAGTTACATTATTGTTTCAGCTACCCGGCCGTTTCTTTTGGCCGTCTGTAGCTTCCTCAGATTTTTACAGAAAAACCTGTAAAAGTCTGAAGAAGCTACAGACGGCCAAAAGAAACGGCCGGGTAGCTGAAACAATAATGTAACTTAACAGAAAGATACGGTAATAAAAAATAAAACGTATATATATACACACACACACACACACGCATATATATATACACATACGCACACACACATATATTATATATATATATATATATATATATATATATATATATATATATATATATATATATATATACTTACGTCGTTTCGCCAACCATTTCGGTCGTACAAATAGCCATAGGATGGCATTCGTTTTGGCTCAAAGAACACAAGTCGATGATTTCACATCCGGTGTCGTTGTTCCATTTGTAGCCCAAATTACACTTGCAGATTTTCTACAATATAAAGAAATAGGCATAAGTCACTTAAATGTTTTTATACAAGTTTATATAAGTCAAAAATTATTTAGTATGAAATTATGAAATGGAAGTGTTTATTTGTCTACACGTCTGGAACGTGAATGGTAACTAACATCTAAAATTCTTGAATTTCTTAGTATGTTGTTTCAATAAAGAGAATGCCCACAGGATTCTGCTAGCATACCGCCACATCCGCATATATATTTTTCTTTTAAAGATGACACGTTAATAGGGATAGATACACAATAATTTAATCGTTTTTGTGAAGTGTTTCCTTTATTTGTCACATTGCCTGCAAGTTTTTCTGGCTCGCTAAATGAGAACTTTATGTTATTTATTCAGATGTAATCTCTGTCCCAAATAGTAAAATTACATATGAGTACGCAAGATATGTCTCTCTCTCTCTCTCTCTCTCTCTCTCTCTCTCTCTCTCTCTCTCTATATATATATATATATATATATATATATATATATATATATATATATATATATATATATAATAGTTTTTTTTCTGGCTTGTCAGACTAACTATGGATACCCAGGTGTAAGGGTGTCTGCGCGTGTAATTTTTGTGGCAAGACGCGCGTAATCTTCAACTACACCCATTCTAGGTCATTTGTTATTAAATATCAGTGGAAAGTGGAGGTTCTAGACAACTGGAAACAATGCCGAGATAAGCGGAGAGAACATACAGCGACTAAAATTCCCAAATGGTCACAGTGTGTATAACAACTATGGACAATGACAACTTACACAGACATTTTTTCATCGGAAAACATTGTCTGTAGGGACACCAACAAAAGACACATACCTTTTCAAAGTTTCTTTCGTGCTACAATTTGCTATCTAAAACGTGTATATAGACATATCTGAACACGTTTCCCAATTAGTACATATTTTTACATAGATCTTTTATCTTTAAATACCTAATCCGCTTCCATAACAGTCTTTCTGTTATCCAAACATTCCTTTTTGTTATAGTAATATTTCTATTAACTAAACACTGACAATTGCCCATGATTGCTAACCGGCATTGTCCGTGACCAACAACACAACACTAATATATCTACCCGAATGCTTAAGCTACATATCATTGACTCTTTGCTAACACTTGAAAAACATGACTATTCCCTTTCATAATGAGGCACCTCTTAGCTAACAAAACATAAATTTTACATAAGGATATCAATGTAAAAAACCTACAAACCTATTGAACACTTTAGGGTGTCAATAATAAAAAGCAATAATCTAGCCACAATATTTTTAAATGCCGTTGACTTTATGTAACAAAAGCTTTTAACCTTTTTTTTAAATTTTTAATTAGTTCCGCACTTTACACATGATCACGTTCCGCACATTGCACCTCATCAACCACGAAAATACATTTTAAGTCATATATTGCTACAACATTCGACAGAACTAAAAACAAATGTGTGCAAACAAAATTAATACTTCGCTGAAAGACAACTGAATGAATCAATCGAAAGTAGAATGAAACATAAATTCTACAGCTTTTACATGCAACAATTTCATAAAAAATATTCGACAAAATAAAAAATACGTATTAACCAGAGGCATTTCGTGTTATTTATTGACGTCCGTCTTAATGAAAATATACTGCCTATATACAAACATACAATATCTATCTATCTATCTATCTATCTATCTATTTACAAAGATGTATTAATGAAAATATACTGCATATATACAAACATACAATACCTATCTATCTATCTATCTATCTATCTATCTCTCTATCTATCTATTTACAAAGATGTATTAATGAAAATATACTGCCTATATACAAACATACAATACCTATCTATCTATCTATCTATCTATCTATCTATATATTTATCTATCTATTTACAAAGATGTATTAATGAAAATATACTGCCTATATACAAACATACAACATCTATCTATCTATCTATCTATCTATTTACAAAGATGTATTAATGAAAATATACTGCCTATATACAAACATACAATATCTATCTATCTATCTATCTATCTATCTATCTATCTATCTATTTACAAAGATGTATTAATGAAAATATACTGCATATATACAAACATACAATACCTATCTATCTATCTATCTATCTATCTCTCTATCTATCTATTTACAAAGATGTATTAATGAAAATATACTGCCTATATACAAACATACAATACCTATCTATCTATCTATCTATCTATATATTTATCTATCTATTTACAAAGATGTATTAATGAAAATATACTGCCTATATACAAACATACAACATCTATCTATCTATCTATCTATCTATCTATTTACAAAGATGTATTAATGAAAATATACTGCCTATATACAAACATACAATATCTATCTATCTATCTATCTATCTATCTATCTATCTATTTACAAAGATGTATTAATGAAAATATACTGCCTATATACAAACATACAATACCTATCTATCTATCTATCTATCTATCTATCTATCTCTCTATCTATCTATTTACAAAGATGTATTAATGAAAATATACTGCCTATATACAAACATACAATACCTATCTATCTATCTATCTATCTATATATTTATCTATCTATTTACAAAGATGTATTAATGAAAATATACTGCCTATATACAAACATACAACATCTATCTATCTATCTATCTATCTATCTATTTACAAAGATGTATTAATGAAAATATACTGCCTATATACAAGCATACAATATCTATCTATCTATCTATCTATCTATCTATCTATCTATCTATCTATTTACAAAGATGTATTAATGAAAATATACTGCCTATATACAAACATACAATATCTATCTATCTATCTATCTATCTATCTATCTATCTATCTATCTATCTATATATCTATTTACAAAGATGTATTAATGAAAATATACTGCCTATATATATATATATATATATATATATATGTACTCATACAATATCTATCTATCTATATATTCTATATTATTCTATCTATCTATCTATCTATCTATCTATCTATTACAAAGATGGAAAGTGAAGCAATTCAATGTTGGTTGGAAACCAGTAAATACTGCATGTGTGGAGTAAGCTCAATAGATAGGACTTTAGGTCACGCAGAGCTCATGTATTATAACGGGGACGAATACAAAATCCTTATTATGCGAACCTGTTCCAATAAATCTAGCATCAACCAAATATATTTTTCAACACGTTTCTAAAACCTTTATTTTTTGTCAGCACATTACAAGAAAAGGTTGACCCATCATCCATCCTCTACAAGTCGAGTTAGACGATGGTGCTGTTATATAACGACAAATATTTTGACACTAGAGTTTATTTCGCTTATCATACCTCAATTTATACATTTTTTTATTTGATTAAATAAAAAAATTGCATTTTGACAAATATTGCTAAAAAAAAAGTCCCTCCAGTTAAATCATATAAATCAGGAAAAACTAAGTTTGTAAAAAGGGAATAAAAATTAGTCTCTTTCTACTCGCTATTCAACTTTTCTTCTTTTCTATCATTCATTCTAAAACTATATGGATAAATAGTACTAGTACTGGTGGTTATATTCCCTTTTGTTTATTATGAATCATTTTAATTTTTTTGCTCATTACTTTCTTTATTGCTTTCGACTGTTAATTATCAGAGAGGGAGAGAGAGTGGTGAATATCGTATAAAAGTACGAGAAGAGGGAAACAGTGGGAGAGGGTGAGAGTTATAGGCAGAAACTTACTAAGAAATAGGTCACTTGGTGAGTTAATTGCAAAATGCAGCTAATTAAGACAGAATTGTTTTTAAAAGAAAACTATCGTAAAATTGATGAATATTTGTGCCTGTTTTACAAGTATTTCAATGACAAGTACTCTGATGAACCCAAAGCACTAGTACCCCCCTCGACGACAATACCCTCGACAAACCCGACAAGCAGCAAAATCCCACCCCTGCACTGAAAAAATCCCTAGATTCTGTAAAGCCTTTTACTCAAATAGCATTTTTCCCTCGAACTGTTTCACTTTGGAATTCCTTCCCGGTCTCCTGCTTTCCTGACTGTATTGACATGCAGAAATTCAAGTGCAATGTAAACAAACATCTCGTTATCCAACTCCCTTAACAGTATCCCTACAAATATGGTGCCAGATAGTAACCCCTTACGACTAAGTGGTTCTGTGCCTTGTTTGGGATGAAAAAACAATTTTTTAAAATGTAAAAACTTTCGTATATATTTTGTGTGATTGAAATATATAGAAATTCGCAAGGTAAAAATTTAGTGAATCCTTACAGAAAGTTTTCGATTACTCGATAGAGACATAATAATAAATTTATAATTTTACAGAAATTCGAATCAAAACACTACATTAGGTTTCAAGGGGAGGGGTCTCAGGTAAAAAAAAAAAAAAATTCTAGGTTTTATTGATTTTTAATTCTAAACTGCCGTAGGGAAACAAACGTTGATTAACTCAGCTTTAATATTAGCATTTCTATATTTGAATACTGCACACGCAATACTCACCTGTCCTGGCCCAATGTGTCTACAGATGGATGTGTCAGTCGGGCAACCGCCGTTGTTCACTCGGCATGGGTTCATCTCCTCGCAGACATTGCCAATTAGTTCGTAGTTGATCGGGCACGTGCACACGTATTTGCCGATACCGATGATCGTGCAAAGGGCATTCTGTGAACAAGGATTACTGATACAAGGGTCGATCGCTACAATGAAGAACAAATCAAAAGGAGAAACATAATAAAGTTCAAATCAATAATTATGAAGAATGTGGACATACGAGACGTCTTCAATAAGTTTCCTGACTTTTTATATGAACACTTTTATTGATAGTAAAACTCTTGTCCCCTAGTAATCTCATTCAGTTGCAATGCACTTAGTGTACCGTTATAAAAACTTCTGGAAGGCCCCATGTAAGTATGAGCATGGTAATGACCCTCGTCACAGCCTCTTTCATCTCCTCAATTTTCTCATAACGACAGCCTCTAAGATTTCCTTTGAGCTTAGAGAATAACCAAAAGTCACAATTGAGAGGGTGAGGAACTGTCTCGATGTTCATTTTGGTCAAATAGTCTTTGACAAGGATTGAGCATCATTGTGAAAAACTTTGTGCAAATCTTTCGCATTTTCAGTTCCTCGTGAATAATTGTGTGTACAGTTCCCACACTGATATCAAACTTGTCTCTATACACACACAACGGTCCTTATCAATGAAATTCTTTATTTGACACATTAACTCTGGTGTTCTGACTTACGCCTCTCGTCATCCCTTACAGACTCTCTGCTTTCTTTGAATCTCCTATGCCACTCAAAAAACTGATGCTTGATTCATCGAAAATGGTCCAAAAGTAGTCTGAAGTATTCCATACGTTTCTGTGGCATTTTTTTCCAATTTCAAGCAGGATTTATTGCATATTGTTCTTCTAAAGTGTCCTCACGCCTAGATAGCATTTTTAAAATTCACCAGTTGTGACAGTGAGGCTTTAGTAGGGTGTATTCCAATTCTTGCTGTAGCTGTTAGCTTGAACTTGAAATCATACAAATTGGCCTGGCATCTCTTTTTTTTTTACACAGTGATCACCACTTATCAAGGCCCGGAAGCCACTCAGGGATAAGGGTTATTGCAAGTACATTAAGTTAGTGAGGAGATTTGCTGAAGTGTTTACTTAAGGGGGCGGTTCATTAGGAATTTGTTAACATTGGACTTGAAGACATCCAAGTTATAGTCCGGAGGGAAGCAGGCAGACGGAACAGAGTTCCACAGGCGTGCAGTTCTAAGAAAGAAGCTTTGTTCTTTCTTAGAACAAAGCTCATAAGATATATAGCAATAATGTACTGAATTTTCAAGAATCTACGACAATTTTAAATGCCTGATAAAAAAACATCTGGAAATTTATTTAAGGTATCTCGTAGGTTTAACGATCTTGAGAAAAGCCTACGTAAACCTAACACGTATTTTACGCTTTCTGTTGATGGAAATAACTCATCTGGATTGTATTTTATCACAAATACATATTTTTTATTCGTTGTTAATCTTTCCTCCAGCGCCAAATAGTTCTCTGTTAACAATCAGCGTCCCTCGAATATATTTACTTCAATTGAAAATCAAATGCATTCAGTTTTACATCGGTTCACATTTTAAAACAGACGAACTCTTTTTGTCCTTAGTTTACTTTCGTTGTCGTTCTTCCCATCTAGAAAAGTGAACAAATAAGTGTCATGGCGTCGCTTTTCTGTTTATCATTATTATTCTTCGTTTCTTAACTAATCTTTCTATGTATTCCTTACCGTAAAGCAATGGCGATCATTTCATAATATTACATTACTACACTATAGAAATGTAATAATTTGAAATAACAGTTTCATTTAATTGTAAAGACACTATGAAATACTTCATTCTTTATTGGATATTTTTGTATGAAATCATCTGATCAGATATTGTGCGTTTGTGTGTGTGTGTTTGTGTTTGTGCGTTTGTGTATGAGTATGTGCTGCTACGAATAAGATGGTATGTAAAACTAAAAAAATATAAATTAATTACCAAATAATTATTTTATTTCTGCTTATTAAAGAACGTAAACAGAAAAAAAGTTTAACAAAAAGAACAATTTTGAAAAGATCAATCAACGTTCACATGTTAAATAGCGAACAGAGGAGACTCGAGAGGAGGGCGCCCAACAAGGAAAGAGGGGGCCTAAAGGTTGAGATCTGGAATCACGTGACTTCCGCCTAAGAAAGAGTGTTTCTCTCTCTTTGGTCTACGATAACCACATAGAGCAAATACGGAACGTCTTTGTCCCGCCTATCCCCAGCAGAGGGAACGGGGCACTGGCAACGTGTACAGGAGGTTAAAATCAGCCTGTCTAACTAAACTCCCCTCCTCTCTCTCTCTCTCTCTCTCTCTCTCTTTCTCTTTCTCTCTCTCATACACAAACATTTGTCTTCTATCCTTTCTTTCTGTCATAAATAAAACTCTTTAAAACCAAACCGGTGTCCACGTGGTTCTCACTCAACACCTGAACTCAACAGCACTAACGAAATCTCGGTTATGATCGAAAATATACGAGTGTATAATGTACATGCGATACGATGTTAAACTTATAAAACAATATTAGAACAATCCAGCAATCTGTATTAGTACAATTACTGCGTCGAGTTTGTATGAATTATCTCCCTTTGACATAGCATACGTTAATTAGCAACTAATGCATGAACAAGCAAATTAAAATAAAGATATCGATAAAATGATTCCAATGTGAGCAAAAATATTATTGTTAAAGCATAACATGCTTTGTAAGAGGTGAACATGAGTAAAAAAACAACAGCAATAACAACAACAACAACAATCGCTTTAGTAGATATTAAATAGTCAAACGATCGCTACCAGTGGTTCATACCTTTACACAAGCCATCTTCATCACGTGCAAATCCCCAGGCGCATCGGCATACAATTCTCCCGTCTTCATCTTCTGCACACACGTCCTCGCATGAACTAAGTTTGCACTGAAGGATCTCTGCAAGAAAAATATTTTTTAACAGTAGGTGGCATATATATATATATATATATATATATATATATGTATATATATATATATATATATATATATATATATATATATATATATATATATATATATATGGGCACACTGCGATGCCCTATCAGTACACGTATCAAAATAATGATGTGCAGCTGGGGATATTAATGAGCGCAGAAAAGAAATACCTTTCCAAAGCAAGTAAATCAGGGACGACCAATGAAAGTGAAATTTTTATGCACCTGAATTTTTAGATAACGATTGATAATAATTATTTAGAGTATTTGTTCTTATTATGATTGTTATTTGCACAATGTTGCGGTTGATGCAACCTCCGACCCTCTTCAATTGTATCTTGTCAAACTTATTAATATTTTTGGGAACCTGTACAAAATTCCGAACGAAATCCTTTATTAAATCAATGGGTGTACGTCTCTACAAAGGCCAACAAAAAAATGTCCTTAAAAACTAAAAAGCACAAATGCCGATTTTCTAATATTATTTATAACATTATATTTTCTAATAATAATAGTTTCTAATATTCATTTTAAACTTGATATAATATTATGTAAATGTATTCTCATGACTACCTAGTTTGGGAATTGTTTTTTTTTATTGCATTATCATCATATTTATTAAAATAAAAATGGCGATTGCTTAAGCTAAAAAAAAAAACAAATTAAAAAATATAAATATTTTATTATGTAAAAATCTTCCAGGATGCACGCACTTCTTTAAAACAAATGTTTATTTTAAACAAATAGATCTACAAGGTTTGCTTTTTAACTAATTTAATTGCAGCAAAAAATTGAGAGTATCACTTAACAAAATTAGTTTCAATAATATTTTTTTATTAAATTGTCAATTTATTATTTTATTTATCGTTGATATATTTTAAACTCTAAAAATGTTTATTTAATTCAAAATTAAGTTATAAAATTGATTTAATTTTTTTTTAATTAAAATATCGAATTCTATTTTGAAGTTGAAAACACCTTGATGATGTCAGTTAAATTGAAATAAAAAGGAGAAAAACGTATATATTTTTAATAAATTTTTATTTTTAGTATTTATTTCAATATAAATTACATACAGAATTATAAATTACAATAGAATTCGATTTTTTCAAAATTAAATTAAGGTTTCTCATATATTTCTTACGGATATCGAACATCTTAAGTTTATTTTCATCCTATGAATTCATTTTTACAAATATTTTGTAAATTCATTTTACGAACATGATGTAAATTCATTTTACCAACATGATGTAAATTCATTTTGCGAACATGATGTAAATTCATTTTACGAACATGTTGTAAATTCATTTTACGAACATGATGTAAATTCATTTTACGAACATGATGTAAATTCATTTTACGAACATGATGTAAATTCATTTTAGGAACATGATGTAAATTCATTTTACGAACATGATGTAAATTCATTTTACGAAATGATGTAAATTCATTTTACGAACATGATGTAAATTCATTTTACGAACATGATGTAAATTCATTTTACGAACATGATGTAAATTCATTTTACGAACATGATGTAAATTCATTTTACGAACATGATGTAAATTCATTTTACGAACATCTTGTAAATTCATTTTAGGAACATGATGTAAATTCATTTTACGAACATGATGTAAATTCATTTTAGGAACATGATGTAAATTCATTTTACGAAATGATGTAAATTCATTTTACGAACATGATGTAAATTCATTTTACGAACATGATGTAAATTCATTTTACGAACATGATGTAAATTCATTTTACGAACATGATGTAAATTCATTTTACGAACATGATGTAAATTCATTTTACGAACATGATGTAAATTCATTTTACGAACATGATGTAAATTCATTTTACGAACATGATGTAAATTCATTTTACGAACATGATGTAAATTCATGTTTACTAACTTCCTATAAATTCACTTTAAGAATATCTTGTAAATTAATTGTTTTATGAAAATATATAAATATATTTTTACAACATTCTGTAAATTCATGTTTACGAACATCCTATGAATTCATTTTTACAAACATTCTATGAATTAATTTTTACGAACATCCTATAAATATATTTTTACGAACACCCTATGAATTCATTTTTTGTAGGTAATTACTCTGTTAGGAAAATATTAATTTGTGTTCAATTTCGCTTAAAAATTTACTTGTTTTGTAAAGAAATTTATTCAAAAACCTCGAAAGGTGAATTTATCTTACCGTCATTGCATGTTGGACCTTTATAGCCAGAGTCACAGTAGCATTTACCGGTAGCTTTGATTCCTCTGTCACATGTGCCATGATAACACGAGCAATCTGAAAACAAATCAGATTCGCATTATGTTTTGTTGTTGTCACTCTATATTCACATCAAACAATGCAAATTGTCACTGAGATGTAATAAACTACTCTTAGTTAGGGGTCATGTATATAGAGACACTAAGTAGGGAGTTGAGCAGCGAAATGTTTGTTCACATTATATTTAAATGCATGTGTTACGGGTGCGGTGGCTAATCACAACGCCGTAACACAGTATTTGCTATCGTAAGCAAGAGTAGGGAAAAAGGTTTTGAGGGAGAGTTATAAAAATACAAGAAGCAGGTATTTTATATAAAAATAGGGAATTTATTAAAGACACAAAACATACCAAAACAAGATAGGCTGACAGAAATATTTATGAAAGTAGTATTTAAACAGGACAAAAGGGGATGAACACAATATTAAAATATGAGGGAAAAAAGGGTAACAAGAGGAAGGTAATTATAGTGGGGAAAACTAGGCAAAGCAATAATCTATTCTCGAAATTTAATATATAATATGATATTCTAGACGTTTGGTCAAATGATAATCAAAAGTACTTTACCATTCGTCGTAGTAGTAGTGATGACCAAGTTGGGTAGTAGGTAGATTCTGGTGATAGTGGGTTGAGGTTAAAGTTCTTACGACGCCTTTGAACAAATCCGCCGGGGAAAAAGGCTGCCTGTGGAAGCTACTAGTTCACTCTTTCTCACTCCCGTTAGGCTGTTACTCCCAGCGTTTTATATTCATAAGGGAGTGTATATTTCTTAGACCTCTTTTTCTTTCCTTTCTTTTCTTCTTCTTCTTAACCTTTCCTAATTCTATTTTTAGGGATGGGGACAACCTGAATGACCCTAGGTTCTGTATCCAGTCCATTCAAGGTCAAAGTTAATACTACGCCTCTTGTTACACATGCATATTTGTATAGTCGTGGAAGACGGAAACAGCAAAGTAGTTCCAAAGTCTAGCAGTTAACTAACAGAAATAAATCTGCTTCGTCTATGTTAGTCTTAATCCCTCGTATATTTGTGAACCCGACTCTCAGTGGAATTGGTTGTGTTTTGGTGGGTGTCTGGTTTTATCTTATTTAAAATAAGCAAGATTAAAAATAATAAAATATAGTCAGTAAATATTAATACTATTAATAATATTACCTACAAATCTAATTAGTCACATCTTACTGCGGTCCTAGTCTCTTTCGTCATCTTGAATATACTCTTGTCTTGTTTTTGTTTTTGAAAAGGGAAGGTACATTCTCCCGAAATTAATCAAAGTTCCACACCACCAACGGACTTTGTATACACCGGAAATTGGAAATAATTATGCAATGAGAGGAGAAGTGATACATGAATAAATAATTAGTCATTTCTCTACCCGAACATACCCGTCTATTTGTTTGTTTTTCCTTTCTTTCCTCTTGTGGCTCCGGTCCTTTCCGTATTATTCTTGGCTTTTTAAAACTTCCATATATTCCTTTACCAGCAATGCTTCAAGCAAAATACCATTTACTCTTATTTTTTTTAATTTAATATTATTTCATGTAATTGCTTCAGTTTTAGCGTAGAGTAGGCTGGGAAAATTTGATAGTTGCTTGATGGCAATATGCTCACATAAGTAGACTATTAATCGAGTCTATATCCAGGTAAGTGCATGGTACTTTCCCACGCGCGACATGACACTGCTGTTATCATGATATAATACAATTAATGATAAGAGTTAGGGTTCCTGTATTATCAGTCAGAAATTAATAATCTTACGTAGAATGTGAATTGAAACTCTTATTTAAATCAACTATGAGAAATTTCTCGCTTTGGTAGTTTTATGCCTTTTAAATATCTATTATCATGTTATGTAGTTTAGAAAGCTGACTACATTGGGACGATGCCGTCACGCAGTTTATCATTAAGAGGCAGAGTCGTATTGTTATATATTAGAGCTAATCTTTAATTTTTTAGGCCTACAGGCTAGAGAACTAGTGTTTCTATGAAACAGCAGATATCGATGGACGATGGAACTAATGCATAATGTTATTTGAATATAAAATATTTCAATATCAGAAAGAATCATACAAGATAAGTATTTGACTCATCGCAAATTTCAAATCTATTATTGATTCAAATATTTTTCTTCTAACATTCTTTCTGCCATTGAGATATTTTATCATTGGACATTAGCTATCAATACCTGCAGTTTCATGGAAACATTATAAATCTATAGGCCTAAAAGATTATCCAGTGTAGCCGTAATATATAACAATGTTTTACGTCTGCAATTGTGACGTAATGATAGATTTTGAAATTCCTCCCAATATCCTGCTTCCTTGACTGTGCAGAAGTTTAAATGTAATATGGATAGACGTCTTGCTGCTCAATTCCCTACATAGTGTTCCTTTAGAGTTGATAAACTGACATCGGTTTCTGATTGCGCTTTTACTGGGTATTTATTGTATGCTCATGTGGTACTAAGAAAATTAATTATTCCATCTGAGTAAATGATCTAAACGGCGGAATTTCTTATAATCAGTTTGATTCCTGTTGTATAGATAACATATAGCAGCTGTTCCATCTTTCTGCTTTGTTCCTTTTCATTATTTTTTCGTGATGTGGCTTGATTAATATCAATCAGATTAATAACAATCCTTTTGGTGTTTTTGCATTTGTCTTTACATTATGTACATATACATGATGCCACTAACTGATCCCCTCCCCTAGAAGCATATGAGTACCTTTCCAAATCCAACCACTTTTTATCTCTAAGCTAAACAATGGTTTGTTTTTTTACATTCCATTTGCTAATTCTCTATCGTAATCTATTTCTAAACCTAAATTACGAGGTTCGAATTTCGTCTATTCTATTTCATTTTAATTTTAACTAAGTCTCTCTATTTTTATACTTACATGAAAAGGGGACATGAAAAGGGGACAGCCCTTATAATGTAACAGTACCTTTCCAAATCCAACCACTTTATACATTCTTTTTTACATCCGCCGTTCAGAAAAATAGAGGAATACTTTCACAACTTATGCGCTTCTGTATATGGAAGGATGTATATATGATGTGTATATATATTTGATCGTCTAGTGATTTTTTTAAACATGAGATATAACAATCATCACATTAAGAAACAAGTTACAGTCTCTGGGGTTTTATAACGGCCAATGGGAAACGCTTGTCCTAGCTTTTTTATATCAACATTTCCCTCTAATTGGAACCATTACTGTCCATCACGACTTTCTTCCTCATATTATTGACCGAGTCTGCTTATTTTCTGATTTCCAACTAACTGACTAACTGATCTGTGTCTTTCAAGCTCTCTAAAAAAGTCATTAACTCTATGCGATAAAAAAAGACATAAATATACCTTCATCTGTAGTACTTACCAACAAAACAAACGCCCACGTGTTTGTGCCTTGTATAGGCATGCGCGACAACAAAACTTGGGTTTTTATAAGCCGAAGTCTCGAGGTTGTCAGGAATCTCCGGGCGCATGCGCAAGAGGAGGGATTCAGATAGTGGTATAAAAGGCAGGTTGAGTGAGAAGGTTGTTGTTGTTGTCATTGGACATTACAGTGACGCGTGCGTTAGTAGGTGATTAAGAGGCTGTTTTTTGTGTCAAGTCGCGCACCTTGGTGAAGATCATATAAGTCGTGCACCTCGGTGAAGGTGAAGTCATAAGCTATTTCGGCGATTTCGTTTTGTCTCTTTTCCTGGACAACTATGGCTGGGGCAAAGTTTGATTTAAAACTGATACCCGAATTCGATTCTGTTGTCGACTGGATCGAAAGGGTTGAGCTGACCTGCAACCTCTGTGAAGTAAAGGGGGTGCATACTTAGTGCCGTGGAGAAGGCTGATGTTACCTGTATAAAAAATGCTTTATACAAGGCATTTGCCATGGATCTCTGCACGGCCTACGAAACATTTGCCTCTAGGAAGCTCATGCCAGGAGAAACCGTGGACGTCTTCTTCGCGGAGCTGAAGAAACTTGCAGTTCTATTTGGCAATGGGGTGTCAGAGCAAACACTGGCGTATGCGTTTGTGGCCGGCCTTCCCACCCATGTTAAGCAACTGTTGAGGGCTTCCACCAGCGTATCTGTAACGCCCATGGAACATTTGTTAGAACGCGCTCGAGCCATTATCAGAGATGAGGAGGACCTGAGGGAACCGGTTGTAATGATGGCGCAGGCAGCCAAGACTAATGCTGAAAGAGTCCCAGTTTGAGACCCACGACCAATGGGAGATGTTTCTGCTGCAGCCAGCGAGGCCATTTCGCAAGAAGTTGTACTAACAAGGGGCGGGGGCGCCCGCACTGTTTCCAATGTGGTAGTTATGGACATTTATCCCAAAATTGTGCGGGAAATGCATCAGGGGTCAGGACATCAGCGCCGCCCTGTTCCCCGGACAAGAGTTAATTGAGGCGCAACCGACAATAAATGTGTACGTGGACCAAGTGCCTTGTTCAGCTCTTCTCGACTCCGGGTGCTCACACACCATCATGAGTGGCAAGTTGTGTCGAAACTGGACAAAGCAGAACATCAAAGTAACCGCAATAGGTGGCAATACGCAAGCTTGCTGTGATGCCGGAACTGTCAAAGTCCACACAGACTCTGGTGTGGCTGCAGATATTAATGTGCTGGTGATGCGAGGGGATTTGCTGGGATTCGATGTACTGTTGGGATATGATGCTATTAAGGCACTGGGGGGAGTTGTTATCGGAAGAAATGGGACTGTGCGATTTTTGGAAACCCCAGTGTGTGCTGCAGTTCACATTGATCGGCCTGATTTTAAGGTGGACTACGACCCTCACCAAAAAGCATGGACTGCATCGTGGAAGTGGACAGAAGGAAGGGCGCCAACCGAACTCAAGAATAGCATTGCAGAGTACTCGATACCCGACAAGGCCCGTAATGAATACGAGAAGGAACTTGAGGCATGGATCCAGGATGGATGGCTGATCCCCTACCCCAACAAGCTGGGACCACGCAAGGGTCTGATTCCCTTAATGGCGGTAGTCCAGCATAACAAATCAAAAGTTCGTCCGGTGCTAGACTATCGTGAGCTCAATAGATACATTGAGACGTACACTGCCAATGCTGACGTGTGCGCCAGCAAGCTGAGAGAATGGCGCCAGAAGGGCTCCAATGTGTCGGAAGGCTTATTTGCAGGTGCGAGTGGATGAGACATTGTGGCCGTTCCAGACAGTGTGGTTCCTGGGTCAGAGATACTGTCTTACTCGACTTGGCTTTGGGCTGAATATGACACCGCAAATCATGAAGACCATCGTAAATGCAGTATTGTCCCAGGAAAAGACCACTGAGGACGCAACATCGGCCTATATTGACGATGTGTACGTCAATGAAGATATACAATCTGCGTCGCACGTCAGAGAAAAGTTAGCTATATTCGGGTTGGAGTTCAAGGATCCCGAACGTATGGGGGATGGAGCACGGGTATTAGGATTGGACGTTTGGGGGAAAGACGGTACCTTACGATGGAGGCGTGGCAGTGAGATTCCAAACATCCCTGATGTTATTACGCGGCGGACTATTTTTTCCTTGCGTGGGAAACTTATTGGTCACTTACCAGCGTGTGGCTGGCTCGGAGCAGCTGTGGGCGTCATCAAACGCAGGGCAAGTTTAGTAACTACAGGTTGAGATGATGTATCTGATGATGCTCTTCTAACTCTGATGACGACAGAAACCCTAGAGAGAGTTAACAAGGAGGACCGTGCCTGTGGAGAATGGTGTGTCGATGGGGACACTGTGAATGTGTGGGTTGACGCTAGTTCTTTGGCATTTGGAGTGTTATTGGAGCAACGTGGAAATGTAATTGAAGACGCGTGCTGGCTGCGACCCGCGAATGATGCTCAACACATCAACCTGGAGGAACTGAATGCTGTTGTGAAGGGTTTAAATCTGGCACTGCAATGGCAGTCAAAGAAGTTGCACTTGTACACGGATTCTCTCTGTGTCTACCACTGGGTGTCCGACACTTTTTCGGGACTAACGAGAGTCCGCACTAAGGCAGCCAGTGAGATGTTAATCCGGCGGAGGTTAAACACCATGAAGAGTCTGGTATCGGAGTATGACCTGTCGGTGAGTGTAACGCTCGTGGCATCACGCTGTAATCGTGCAGACTAACTAACCCGTGTGCCTCACAAATGGTATGAAGCTGTGAAGACAGGCGTGGAGGTTGCTGCTCGATCTTGCGCAGTTGGCGCGATTAGCTCATGCCAAATACAAAGAATCCATGTGCAGAGTGGACATCCAGGTATCAAAAGAACTCTGTATTTTGCGAGGCGTGTGGACCCGGCAGTGACAAGGGCGGATGTCAGGCAGATCATCAAGCACTGTAAGGCATGCCAGTCTATCGATCCTGCACTTGAGCAACGGCAGAAGGGGCGATTGGAGGTTGAGCATGTGTAGCAACGAGTAGCGATGGATATTACCCATTACAGTGGTAAGCCCTTTATAACCCTTATCGACTGTGGACCCACTCGTTTTGCGGTGTGGCCGTAAATGACCAGGCAGGACTCAGCGAATGTTGTCCGCCAATTGTCATCTATCTTTTCTGAGCGAGGTGCGCCGGAAGAGATATTGACGGACAATGATGCTGCTTTTTGTAGCCACCAAGTTCGGCAGTTGTTGAATGAGTGGGGTGTCCGACTACGACTGCGATGTGCTCATGTGCCATCAGGGAATGGCATTGCTGAGAGGAGCCATCGCAGCGTCAAGAGAATTGCTACCAGAAAGCAATGCACCATTACGGAGGCCACGTATTGGTATAACATCACACCAAAGGATGGGAAGACACTAACAACAGCACCGGCCAATGCCATACACACATACCGTGTTAGGATAAAGGGCATTGACACTGTCCAACCAATCGACGAGGAGAGTCATGACAAATACAAGGTAGGGGATCCAGTTTGGGTTAGACCCCCTGGAAACCGGTGCACCACCAAGTTCAAGCGAGGACGAATATCTGGAGTGGTTAGCCAGCAGTCGGTCCTTGTTGATGGAACCCCACGCCATGTGCGCGATCTTCGCCCAGCTAGTGAAGTACATCCCACAACTACAGAGAGCGATGAATCATTAGATGATTTGGTTGTTTTTGTTTTACAGCATATCAACCTTTTTCAGGTTATTTAATGCCGAATCTAGTTATTTTGAGGTACGATTTTTAATGGAGTATATTTTTTTTTACGTCAGATTCTATTTAAACCATAGTTGGGACCCTTACAGGTACTACCACTCTGGGTCAGAGTGGATCTGGGAGCAATGGTAATTAAAGGGTGGCTCCACACTCCCCAAAGCCCACAAGCTGGGGCCTCACCATCGGATATAGTTTTAGGTCATATCCAGGACCATCATCAGATGATGAGCTGCTGATAAGTGAGGTCACCGAGCAAGAGAGTGGTAGTTGTAGTTCGTCTGATCAGGCAGGATCAGAACCAGAACCAGAACCACACCCAGAACCAGAACCAGAACCAGAACCTGAATCCGAGATTGTAAATACCACCCTTCGCAGAAGCCAACGAACTAAGAGGCCACCCCGGAGTGCACTCTATGTGATCATCAGATCAGGGGGGGGGGTGTAATACTTACCAAAATAACAAACGCCCACGTGTTTGTGCCTTGTGTAGGCATGCGCGACAACAAAACTTGGGTTTTTATAAGCCGAAGTCTCGAGGTTGTCAGGAATCTCCGGGCGCATGCGCAAGAGGAGGGATTCAGATAGTGGTATAAAAGGCAGGTCGAGTGAGAAGGTTGTTGTTGTTGTCATTGGACATTACAGTGACGCGTGCGTTAGCAGGTTATTAAGAGACTGTTTTTTTTGTGTCAAGTCGCGCACCTCGGTGAAGATCATATAAGTCGCGCACCTCGGTGAAGATCATATAAGTCGTGCACCTCGGTGAAGGTGAAGCTCAAATCATCACGTATTTTGTTTACGTTCTAAAATTCTTTCCTATTAAAACAAATTTGTTTTTAGTTATCTAAAATATCTTCTTGTTATTGTTTATATAATCTATATTAAAGTCCTTAAACGTCGTTTAACCATATTTGCCTTTGAATAGCATTTTCTTTATAAAACAAATGTAATTCAATCTACACGATAATAATCTCCTGTCTCAGATAATTCATATGCAATACCACTGGTATGCAATACCACTGGTATGCAACACACCTAATGATTGATTGAGATTGTCGGACTGACTTCATCATTTTGGTTGTTATCGTCACAACGTTTCGGCCTTCATAAGGTGTTTTGTATCGAACTGGGGAACGGTTTGTTAGGAGTCTCGAACCCAGCCCTTTATTATTATTACGGGGATACCCTGTTCGGACTCCAGCTAGGCTCTTGGACATACTTGCTGATTCTCTGTTTTGCATGTTACTTTTCACTGCCTTCGTTCAGGATTGAACTCAGCAACTTTGGGTAACTGTAAACTTTGATACAACGTCTAGGACCACTCGGCCATATGTCATTATAATAAAGGGTTGGGTTCGAGACTCCTAACAAACGGTTACCCAGTTCGATACAAAACACCTGATGAAGGCCGGAGGGCAAAACGGCCGAAACGTTGTGACTATAACAACCAAGATGAGGAAGTCAGTCCGACAATCTCAATCAATGAAAACACCTCATCTCAAAAATACAGACAATTACTACACCTAATGATGTCATAACAAATCAGCAATCTTACCTGTGCAATTTGGTCCAAATGTATTCTGATCGCGACATTTTTCGCAAGCGATGCCAGTGTACTTGGGCTGAAAACGAAACAAAAAAGATATATTTAAAGCACAAATTTAACATATTAAGAATCGTTTTGTATCTTTGTTTTTAGATTAAAACAAAGATATAATAATAGTAAACCATATGCCTAGAATCCTTATTCGATCAAAATCCATTGCATGATCTTGACTCTAGAAATGATTGATAGACGTTTATTTATAAATTAAGAGCGATGTTCAATTAAGGACCCTGAAAATTAAAGAAAAAAAACTAAGTAAGCGGAGAATTGATGAGCAAATTGCAAATTATGGCTAAGTAAATCGATAAAAATAATTTTTTACAAACATCGTGTGATCGGTAGAACATTTAGAGACTTTAGAAAGATAATGAAATGCGTTTTTTTTCTTAAAAGGATAAAACATATATGGTTAATAATTAAAATTATTTATTATATTTATTTAAAAGCCGTCTTTACGACTAAACAGTTTAAGATGAAACAAAAACAGATGGCCAAAATTAAAGTTAAAATATAAGTTCTAGTCATTCGGATTTGTCGAACTGAATATGAAAACTGAGTCAATGTTCGTTTCAAAAACATAAATTTCTCGTCTTCTTCTTAGCAGTTGGATTGTCTGCATAGAATAAGACGTTTAAACTTAAGTTAAAAAGTGACTTTTATCGGGGGTTCAAATCCTGTGATTGGCATAATAGTTATTTGCACCCTTATCACTCCTTATATTATGACTGTCGATAATCATTTTACAATATTTAACCAAATAGGAAATAGAGCTTATCTGCTTCACTATTTTTAATAATTAAGATCTATGACTTAATTGTAGTTTCATTAAATACTTTTGCAAGCAAAATCCGATCCTGAATTGTGCTAATCCCTACCCTTTGATGAGAAGAAAAGTATTTCTTCGAAACTCCGCGGATTAAGGACTATCCACTTATTTTGTGAATGCTTCTATCACGGAACCTAAAACTTTAACTGAATATCCCGTAGCCAACGTTCTTCCGGCATTAAAAAAAAATACCAGAAGAACAACATGCGAATTTTCTTTAATTTACTGATTTTATTCTCCAGCTCAACACCATAGCAAGAAGGAGTAAAAAAAGAAAAAGAAAGAAAAACGTATAAAATTCTGAAGACGAAATCTTACTTGGAAATATATTAATCAAAAAAAAATATTGTTTATCCTTCATAATATTGCGTTGTGATTTGGCTTTCAAACGTATCTAATACATACGTATTCATTTTAAAATTTAATCAACGATTTTGTCACGGAACATACTTTAAATATATATATATATATATATATATATATATATATATATATATATATATATATATAGATAGATAGATAGATAGATAGATAGATAGATAGATAGATGTGCATAATTATTTATAATAAATTTATATATATTTCATGCATCATGTTATAGGGAAATATATATCATACATAGTTTTTCATAATTTACTTCAACAGTGATCAATAGTTAATTTATGTAAGATGATATACAATTATTTCCACACTCAAACAACGTCATAGCTCTCGCAAACCATGAAAATCGTAGACCAAAAATTCTGAACCCAAGTACTTTTAAGCGAGGCAGGTACTACACCATATACGAAGTCTATTGACTAACATAAAACGAACCCCGACGAAGTCCGAGTGTGGTATATACCTACTTTTCTAAACAAAGGGGGTGTAGCTATCCAACTACTAAGAATCCAGTCCGATGTCTCACAAGCAGGACTTTTACAATCTCTAGAATGGTATCATCCAACAAGCTAACGCATCGAGCAAATTAATATTATATATTTTTTCGATTATAACTAATATTAAATAATAAAAATAACTAATATTAAATAATAAAAATAACTAATATTAAATAATAAAAATAACTAATATCAAATAATAAAAATAACTAATATTAAAATATCTTTTTACTTCTTTTATAGATGACTAATTAAAAATGGAATATCGATGAGGATTAAATATTAAAATCAATGAGAAATATAATTTTTATCCTATTTAGAAAACAAACTAATATTCACATGATTATTTAAAAAGATTTAATTGTACTTCGTAAATGGAAGTTCTATCGATTGTTTAGAAGGTTCAGCTGAGAAGGTTTAATATTTTTGAAGAATATTTTTTGCTCTATAATATCTTAACTCAGCCAGTGACAAACAAATAAATAAGCTAACAATTAAATTCAAGGGGCTGTAAATTATGCAATCCTTTATTAAAATATAGTTTAACTTACATCGCAGAAGCACTTCCCATCTTGGCAGTGTCCATTTCCATTACATGGGTTTTCCGCACCCCCGGGACATTCTGAAAAAAGATGGGGAACAGTAAAATATATTCAGTTATTTCGTTTACATTTTCTGTTTGACGGCATATCAACACTTATGTGTCGTCAAAATGCCATACTTATTATTCATCTACAATATAAAGGACATTCGTCTGTGTGTATGTTTGTATGTTTGTATGTTTGTATGATAAGCTAAAAACCAAAAAATGACAAAAAAGAAAAAATCGCCACACAATTACATTTTCTTGTTCAACGTTTGCCAGGATGAATAATATCCCAAAATAGAATAAAAATGTTCTTTCTTTTGTCATAAACTGACACACAATTCGCCAGGCTGTAACAGAGTGTGTATGGGAGCATATGAGAAAATCAACAGCAGCAGCCGTAGGATGGCTGGCTAGCGAAAATATTAGCACAAGCAACTATTTAAGGACGTGTGCGCCAGCTTGCGTCACAAAAAAAAAAAGAGAGAAAAATAATCCACGTGGTCGAAAAGAAGCAAACTGCACTCGGGCTAGATGGACGTGTGAAAGTCGAAGGTGAGAAAACGCTGGATGGCGCCGGTGTGGAGTGGCGGCGACAGAGACTTCAAAAAAGCATATGTGTGTGCGAAGAGACTTTAGAAAGATAATGAAATGCGTTTTTTTTTTGTTTTTTTTTTGTTTTGGAAGAACCACAAATAAATTCTTTTACTTGCACTTCTAAAAAATATGCTGAGTCGGATTTTTAATTATTTCCTTTATTTTTAATCTTTTAGTTCTTTTGCGGCAGTACAAGACAGCGTTTGGGTCCAAGAGGTTTAACCTGTAACGTCACAGTTAAAAAAAACTACCACATTACAGGAGAGTTTTCCATCCAAATTATGTACTAATTAAATAGAAGTAACACCGATTTTTTTAATCAAATAGTTAATTCTCTGATGACAACTCATTTTCTACTTATATGACTTTTATAAAAGAGATTTGTTTGTATGTGTGTGTAAAGAGGAGAATAGGAAGTAGAGTAGAGAAGAAAGAGAGGGTGGAGATAAGGAAACTGAGAGAGCGGAAAAATAAAGATATAAAAAGGTAGAAGTTTTAGTAGAAATATGTTACACTTTTGTTCCGGGCGATGCCGAATAGACCTACTAGTATAATATACATCACAACAATTCATTGAATACAAACTGATGTTTTAAGCTATAGAATGTTATACCACTGAACCCTCATTTGCCAAGGTCCAAAGCCATTCGAGAATAAGGGCCAATGAGATTGTATTTTCATGTCCTTTATTAAACTCAAATAAAATATTTTTTTTAGAATTATTTCTATCGTTCCTATCATAATTCATTTCGAGCAGCAGTGTAGGTGTAGGTTGGGGTGTTTATCGTTTTATCGCTTTTCTCTTTTAACGTTCACTCCTTGAAAGTGGTTTCGTCCGCGGGGCTTGGAAAGGGACATATTTATTATATTGTTTTATTTGCATTTTTTCACGGAAAATGTACTGCCCCCCCCCCTTGACATACACATTTTAATTGAAGATATTACGAAGGCTACTGGAAACAAGGCAAGCTCCCTCTACCGTGCTAGAAAATAGCTTACAACAGAGAGCATCCTATGTCTTTACAAAACCACAATTTGTCTATTAATGAAGCTTTGTTACCACATCTGGGTTGGTGCATCTATTAGAAGTCTCTCACTCTCAGATAAGGTTTAAAAAGGTCTCAAATATACTATCTGGCAAGCTCTGATCTCTGTCGCATCGCCACAATAATGCACTCTTCTACCTGTTTTACGACTACTTTAATCGAATGTGCTCCAATGAACTTTTAACACCTGCGCTTTCTTGACGTATGACTCCCGACTGACCCGAAATTCAGCAAAATCCCACCCCTTCATCTTTGTTCCTGGATGCTGGAAAGCCTTCTATTCTAACAGTTTCTTTCCTCGGATTGCTAAAATTTGGAATTCTCTTCCCATTTCCTGCTTCAATGACTGTGCTAATATGCAGAAGTTTAAATGTAATGTGAATAGACATCTAGCTGCTCAACTCCCCACAGTGCCCTGCTGGACAGGATTTCAAATAATAACTGTTTACGTTCCAAGTCTTGTTTGGCGTGAATATGAGTAAAAACCAAAAAAACAAAAACAAAAAAAAAAAAAAAACGAATATTACATTTTATAAGTGAAATAGATTACGTACAAGAGTTCATTGGTTCAGTTTTCATTCTCGCTTAGTCGTTTTTCATTTCGTGTGACGTTTTGCTTTATTATACAGTACACGTGTATAACTTCTCCAAATTGAGCGTTATCATTGGAAAAACTGTTGTGTCGTTCTCGACTCGCTACTCTATTCTATATCGAATAGATACATTTTGTTATCCCTCTTATCATCTCAAATACTCAGAGTTCATTCATCAAATTTTATTTTAACTTCTATTATCAATTAAATCATACATTAACATGCTATCCTATAAACAATATTTTAACCATTTATAACCCCCCCCTCTCTCTCTCTCTCTCTCTCTCTCTCTCTCTCACACACACACACACACACACTCACATACACAAACCAACCAGTTGCAAATTTAGTTGCTTCCACCGCGTGAATTTTACTTACGCCTTTTCCATTAACAATAAAATGGAAAGCATAGTAATGTCTTTTTCAATTTTTGAGGAGTATAACTTTTCAGTAGCTATATAACCTTTAGTAAATAACCCAATAAATATTAACCACCCATGCAGGGTCACATAAATACCTGGTTTAGGGCCAAGGCGCCGGGTTAACCCTCTCGGTGCTGATGGACCCGTCGATCTTCTCAGGTTATCTGTCTAGGAGAAGGAAAACTCTGAAACTAAATCTGTGCTACTGGCTCCATACTTCTTCACACCAAATAAAGGGGAGAGAAGCCTTTCAGTCCTGGTCGACGATCTTCCTAGAACTGGTGACTCAAACAAATTACCGGTTTGCAAACCTAAACTGCTTAAGGATTAGATAGGCTCTGTCTATTGCTCGGCTTTCATACTCCTTCTTTGCCTATTAGCCAGGCGCAGAGGTGTGATTACAGAAACTCGACAGAACCATCCAATAGTTGATCTGGTTTCCTGACTAGGGAAAATAAAGCCGTTTTCCATTTCGGCTACATTCCCATCCTCTAAAACTGGGCATTTTGGGGGGTGCTTGAGTGCCATATATGCCAATACAATTGGATTGGGTTTATTTTTTGTGACGGGTTGGAGGTACTGGTTTGACAGTTACTAGCTGCGGTTTCCGACTGATAGTACAAGAGCCCTAACTCTTTGGTAGCGCTTAGAGCGGCTGCTCCATCATCAATTGTATAATATCGGCTTGCTCTACAAGTATTTTAATTGTGAATGTTCCGATGAACTACAAGCCCTTGTAAGTATGTAAGAAAGCCTTCTACTCTAATAGTTTCTTCCCCAGAACTGCTAGACTCTAAAATTCTCTTCCGGGTTCCTGCTTCCCCAACTGTACTGACATGCAGAAGTTCAAGTGTAATATCAACAAACATCTTTTGCTCAACTCCCTACATTGTATCCTTGCAAATTATGTCTCTAATAGTAGCCCCTACATCAAGGTGGCACTGTGCCTTGTTTAGCGTGAAAATATAATAAAAACATCATTAAAATCGTATTTAACCAATATTTATATTTTTACATTCACGTAGATATGTAAATATTCGGGGTATTTCATCTTATATCTACGCATAAATTAAACAAGAAAAATTGATGCTGAAAATAAAAACAAACTAAATTACAATATTTTTTTAATCCATGAAAATTTAATCAAGGAATTATAGAAAATAAAAATCATTAAACCATGTATTTTTAAAGGTCAACTTTTTATTAACATTAGCAAAAATATATCATAAATCTATTTTTAACTTCAATGTAAATGTAAACCATCAACCCAACGACCAACATATTACAACGTAATTTATTATTATATTTTTTAATTTAATTGGATTTTTCGATTTTTATAGAATCAACTTACAACTCAGATTGTAGTTTCTCCCGTTTGGACCCGAAGAAGTACAACTGCATTGACTATTTGATAAATTAAAGCGACATTTTGGATTTCAATAGTATTCATAACACTTCGGATTCAGATTCTTTATTACGGAATTAAACTTAATTAATTATTGGATTAATTGATTGTACATTTACTTAATCTTTTAGTTCACAGTTGTAAAAAATACTTATTCAAATTTATGCTAACGCATTTTCTTTTTCTTGATGACAAGATGTGTGTCTTTGAAAATTCATGAATTATGAATTATGAATTGCTTGAATATCGATAAATAAATATTGAAATGTATTGGAGTTGTTTTTTTTATATTTCTTGTTTTTTGTTCGATCTAGTACATTAAGCTTTTATTACCCCGATAGATTCAATTATAAAGATATTTATATTTGTACTTAAAATTATATACAAATATATATATATTTATATTATAAACGTTATTTGTTTTACATATGCGTTTATATGTCATTACACATTCATGAGCATGTTTCGGTCAGCCGGTTACAAGTAACTAGAAATGCTGCTTATACAAAAGTAGAGTCCGTAGATATGGACTAAACGGTAAGATGGACATTTTAGAATTTGGAATAAATTTTTTTATCATATATATATATATATATATATATATATATATATATATATATATATATATATATATATACACTCTTATTTTCTTTTTAAAAGGGGAGGCGTTTTCGGACATTTTTTTTTTCATATAGGAATCACCACTTATCAGTTAAAGAGTGTACAATACTCCATTGGACAATATAGCAATTGTCAGTAATGGAAATTCAGTAAATTTGTTAACTTAAGGGGAACAGCTTATCAAGAACTTGTTTACATTGGACTTGAAGACAACCATATTGTAGTCAGCTGGAAAGCAGGAAAACAGAAGACAGTTCCACAGGCGTGCAGTTCTAAGAAAGAAGCTTTGTTCATGGAATCTACGTTTAGGTTTAGGCACAGATAAAGAGTGGGGGGATTATTGATAGTGTTTTCAGCTAGACGGTTGTTTCTGGTGAAAGTTTGGCTAAGGGGGCATAGATTGAAGCTCAGTCGAGCACTTGCCATGAAAATAACGATAAAGCAAAGACAAATGCCAGCAAAATATGATAAAAGGCTGAAAAACACACAATTGTTGATGGATACACTCTTTTAAATATACATTTTTTCTCTCGTTGGAACTACACAACCATCACTTTAAATATATATATATATATATATATATATATATATATATATATATATATAGAGAGAGAGAGAGAGAGAAAATATATATATATATATATATATATATATATATATATATATATAAACAGTTACGACACTGACAGATATGTTTTATTTGACATTAACTCGATTTGTATAAACTTTCGGGGTCACCCATTTTGCGGTAGTGTGGATCCCTTATTAAGTCATGTTTATGACAAATCCATGTTCATAAGAAAATTGTTCGTTTTAAGTTTCCGGTAAATTTTAGAGACCGGCGTATTTAACGTGAGTCATGGCCTCAAAACCCAACAGAACCCACTTGACATTGGAATGAGTCGATTCTGTTGAGTGGCGAACAGCAGTACTTGAGAATTTTCTCTTCTATAATTATTTTTGATGAAAGATTTAGGCCGTAAATTGATCTGTCACGCTTTACATTAATATCGTCTGTCATATGTGATTACAAAGTAGTATAAACCTGACCTTGTATAACGTGGCGTCCGTTTCAAGGAAGGGGGGGGGGCGTCTGCTTCTGCTATTTATGGATTCGTGGTCACGTGAGGTTACGAGATTTGGAGGAAATATGCAAATAAGATGCAGTTGGTTTTTCAAATAAAAGCCTGTGTGAAAGAGTGAGGGTGTGTCTCTTTGGCAGAAGTAAGTTTCTGTCAGATGTGCGCTGGGGTTTGATACCGAAAATTGCGAAAAGGAGTACATAACAGTCGAAAAGTTTTTCTTTGGGCTTTACTTTCTAATATTACCACCATATTTAACTGCATCACGTTTAACATTCTGATAGTTTATCGCGCTTAATATTTAAATGGTCTGTCATGCTTAAGTTGCAAATGGTATTTCCATTATGTTTCAGAATTTATTTTGAAAAACAAGGATTGAAAATTTATATTTTTTGAATTATTAGAACTGCTAACCTAACCCTAACCCTAACCCGAACTGCTACTCGTTATTTTCTCAACTTCGCGGCTGATGGTACCTGCAAAATTCCTCAAGTTCATCTTTTCAAACTTGAAATCAAGGACGTACGCAAAAGTAAAAATAGGTTCGGTGAGTCGCCCGCCTGGTTCATTTATAAAAAGGAGACTATTTTTTATAATCCATAAACTTGCATAAGTTTCTCCAGTCTAATAATATTAAAACAAGAACAATTCTGTTTTATTCTTGTCTTTTCACGCGTTCCTTTCCACAGTTTTTTCTTTCTTTTCGTTCTGCTCAGGAGCGAGAGACTAGTACCAGATGCACCAGCCCAAATGTGACAACAATACTCCATACTCGGTGAATGCTGACCTTGTAGAGGTACAAGAAACTTTCAGGCGTAAGTAACTTTCTAGCACGGTAGAGAGAAACCGCTTTCTTCGCAGCAGCCTTGGCAATGCTCTCGATGTATCTGTTCCAACTCATGTTCCCTGTGAATGTTAAGCTACGAGGTTTGAAAGAAGTACTTTCAGGTAATATATCTTTAGCCATAACTATTGGTGGTTGAGAAGGTTTCTTGTAATTATTAAAGGAAACGAGCTTCGTCTTGGCAGAATTGAACGTTACCAACCATTTTTGACTCCATTCCACTACAGATAGGAGGTCTTCCTCTAGGGTTTCTGTCATTGCATTGTGTTCATTCGTTTTCCCCTTGTACCTGTTATAGAGTGTGGTGTCTTCAGCAAAAATACACATCTCAGACACAATGTTATCAGGGAGGTCATTTATGAATAATAAAGTCCAAGGATCAACCACTAAGGTACATCCGCATTTTTATCATATTGTTTAGACGTACGACCATCGAGAACAACCTCGATTTTTTTCTTATTTAAGAAGGATTTAATTATGTTAAGGATTCATCTTGTAGATCTGATTTTCCTGAGGAGACCATCGTGCCATACCCTGTCAAAAGCCTACTGCCCTAATCTCCTCTGCGTTATTCAATGTATGGCATATACGTTCAGAGATTACAGTGAGAATATCTGCAGTAGAACGGGCTTGCCTAAATCCATATTGGTGGGCTGACAGAAGTTTAGCAACTGAAAGATTGTGGACTAGAGCTTAAGTAATTATGGATTCAAATATTTTGTCGAAAGGAGGGTGATAAAAACGAGAAAAAGAGGACTAATGGGGTGATAATTTAATGGGTCAGTTCTTTTGCTAGAATTCTTGTAAACTGGTACCACAGAAGAAGTTTTTCAGCAGTCAGGCAAGCATGATTGGTTAAGGCACTGTTAAAGAGTCTGGAGAGAAGTGGAGCAACCTCAATGGAGCAGTTTTTCAATAGTACAGCCGGAGTGAGATCGGGTCGACATGCTTTTGAGGTGATTTGTACTTGAGAAAGGGTGATTTCCATATCATCTAGTGTGGTTTCTGTCCGCGATGCGTTTTCTGATGGTTTTGGTATATTCTCTCTTAGCTGTCGCTACTTCTTTCTTACAATTACTTCTAGATTCTATAAACTTTTGTCTGTTTGTACTGGCCCTATGCCGGATCAATCTGCAGTATGCATATTGCCTCTGATCAATTGCAGTTGGGCAAGTAGAAGTAAACCATTGGGGAGAGTGGGGTTTGCTGTAAAAATTCCGTGTGAGAACATGTGCTTCACTTGCTGTTTTGAATCATTTAGTGGTCTCATTTGTGCAATGTTCCTCAGGAAAAGAAAAGATCAGTCAGCCTTATTGTAGTACCTTGTCTTGTTATTTTGAGCAATGGCTCTTCAACCTGGAGTCGAGAGTTTAGAGTGATGTTCATCATTATGACAGCATGATCGAGTGGGCAACGGGCATTTGTGACGCAAGGAACTGTTGCCAGAAATAGATTTAGAAGCTGGTCCTGGGAGTAAGGTTGGGAATGTTACTGTTTGTGTCAAGGAATGGGATATAGAAAGGTTATTGATGATACCATGAAAATAACAATGAAGCAGAGGCAGGCTTGCAACGTCTCTTATGTGGGAAAGAGGTTGCAGGAGAAAAGAAAAGGGCATTCTCCACTAGGCTACAAAGTCTATTTTGAACTCCGTCAAGGCAGGATAAGTATTTTCTTGCAGTCCCTGCCCAGATGTGGCAACAGTACTCCATCCTTGGATGTACTTGGCTTTTACACATGTACAGAATTGTATCAGCCATGAGATATTTACTGGAGTGATAGAATGATCCCACCATTTTTCCAGCAACCTTGGCAACAGATTTGATGTACATGTGCCATTTTAGATCAGAACTAAAGGTCAGACCCAGAAGCTTGTCAAAACATGGAGCCTCCCCAAGACGAGAATCATTCATTTCAATTGATTCCAAATGGGGATCAGATCGTTGACGATGTGAAGATAGAAGCTTGATTTTAGATGCATTAAAATGAACCCGCCACCTCTTTCCCCATTGCACTACATGCTCAAGATCAGAAGAGAGAAAATTAGAGAACTTTGTCATTTTAGGCCTTTGAAGTGTTGCCATAGAGGGTAGTGTCGTCAACGAATAATCCTAGAATGTGATTTGAGAGATTATTGATAAAGATCAGGAAGATAATTGAGGTCCAGAATGGTCACGCAAGGGATTCCAGCATTAATACTGTGAGCTTCCGATATCTACCCATCAACCACTACTCTTATGAACCTATCAGAGAAAAATCATTTAATAATTGAGAAGACATTTCCAGCTTAACCCTAGCTGGAGATCTTGTGTAGACCTTTATGCCATATCCTATCAAAGGCCTTTGATATGTTAAGGCAGCCTCCGTCAAGAATTTCGCTAATCCTGTGAGATATAACACTCTGCTGTAGATCTAGCAAAATGGAAACTAGATTACATGTCACTCAGGAGGTTATTTTTGCTGAGGTGGTTGAATACTTCTCTATATAAAACAGATTCCAGCAACTTACTCATGGCGTACAGGAGACTTATTGGTCTGTACTGAGAGGGAGATGAGCGATCACCTGAATTCTTAAATATGAGGTATACTGATGTGGTTTTCAAGGCTGTTGGGAAGCAATTCTCCTTAAGCTTTTTCAGTACAATAATTGGACTGGTCTGTCACAGTTATGCTTTGAGAGTATGTAAGAAGGCAAAAGAGGCAGAGGAAAGACAAGGAGAAGATGAAGAGAAAAAAGGTTTTTCACTGGACATCTCTCAATAATTGGGTGTCCGTCAACCAACTTGCCCAGGATGGGAATGAATGGCAAAAAATAAGTAACATGGGTTCGCAATTTGCACCAAGCAGAAGATGCGACTCATGATACACACACACACACACACACACACACACACACACACACACACACACACACACACACACACACATATATATATATATATATATATATATATATATATATATATATAAATGTGTGTGTGTGTGTATAATTAATGATATGTATCATTAATGATTAGTAAAAACCTTCAGAGAGTGCTCAATACTATTGCAGGGCAAATATGTGTTTTATTTTTTTATTACCGTTTTATCTGTTTACTTACATATGTTTCGGATGGCGGACCATGTTTACAATCCAGCAGCCTCGTCAGACCTTATAGAGGGCTTTCTGTAAGGTCTGACGAGGCTGCTGGATCGTAAACATGGTCTGCCATCTGAAACATATGTAAGTAAACAGATAAAACGGTAATAAAATATAAACACACACAGACACACACCCACACACACACACACACACACACACACACACACTCACATATATATACATATATATATATAATAAGAATGTGTGTGTGAAGACACTTCTCAACTTACATACTCAACGAACTTTTGATCTATAGACGTGAAATTTGGTATGTAGGGTATTCAGACATGTAAAAAACTTTTAATCGATTTTCAATCGGAAAAGAGTGCTGCTAAGGGATCAAAATTAAAAAATTAGTTCGTAGGATTTTTATCTGTTTGTCGACTGTTTCATGTGTTTCATGTGTGAATCGTTCACATGACAGATTCCTTATGTAAGAATAAGTAAGTTTGAAAACTTTTTAAAGATTCTGTCAAGCTGGTTTAATAGTTATCGTACTTGACTCACTGTTTTTAGGTTTTAGTTTCGATCTCAGCTCGAATATTATTTTTTACTTACAAGAAGTAAACTGTTTAGAAAAAGCATGCACATCAGTTTCTTTATGAATTAAAATATAATACTTACGTGTATTTTCTGACCGGGCAACGCCAGGTGGCATAAAATGTATATATAACCTTGGTATTTTTATTCTACACATATAACCATATGGTCAACTGCAGGTTTATTATATAATACTAGGTTGTTCAGAAGAAATCAACAAGAAAATGTAGGTTATTTGGTAATGCGTAAAAGTCTGAATTTTATGAAATGAATATTTGAATGGACATTCCAGACATTCCAAACATTTTTCGTTTATCTCAGATTTGAACCATATGTCGATCGATCCATCTATCTAGCTACCGATTTATTTAAATTAATTTCCCTATTCGCTTTCCTAAGAGACTAATTTTTTAAATGAAATCTGGGCACATAGTGAGAACTGAACTCACCGATATTGTGCATTTAATCACTTAACATTACCTAACCATTGATCTTCACAAAGTGGCTTTGTGACTGGGTTTGAATCTTTCGACCGATAGGAATAGTCATCTTTTTTTTTTTTTTTTTTTTTTTTTTTTACACAGTGATCACCACTTATCAAGGCCCGGAAGCCACTCAGGGATAAGGGTTATTGCAAGTACATCACGTTAGTGAGGAGATTTTATGAAGTGTTTAATTAGGGGGGCGGTTCATTAGGAATTTGTTAACATTAGACTTGAAGACATCCAAGTTGTAGTCTGGAGGGAAGCAGGCAGACGGAACAGAGTTCCACAGGCGTGCAGTTCTAAGAAAGAAGCTTTGCTCATGAAATCCGTGTTTTGATTTAGGCACAGATATAGAGTGGGGGAAATTTTTCACAGTGGATTCAGCTAGACGGGTGTTTTTCGTGAAAGTTTGGCGAGGGGGGACCAGGGATTGGAGTTCAGACGAGCACCTGCCATGAAAATAACGATAAAACAAGGATAGGCTCGCAACGTCTCTTCTGTGGGAGAGGGGTTGCAGGGTAGAGAAAAGGGCGTCCCCCACTAAACCACGAAGTCTATTTTGTACTCTGTCAAGGCATGATAGGCTGTTTTTGGCAGCTCCTGCCCAGATATGGCAACAGCATTCCATCCTTGGCCGTACTTGGCTTTTATATAGATAGAGAATTGCATCAGTAGTGAGATATCTTCTGGAGCGGTAGAAGGATCCCACCATCTTTCCTGCGACCTTGGCAACAGACTTGATGTACGTGTTCCATTTCAGATCAGGAGTAAAGGTCAAACCCAGAAGCTTGTCAAAACACGGGGCCTCACCCAGACGAGAGCCATCCATCACAATTGATGCCAGCTGGGGATCAGAGCGTTGATGATGTAAGGATAGGAGTTTGGTTTTAGATGCATTAAAGGTAACTAGCCACATCTTCCCCCACTGAACCACGCGCTCGAGATCAGAGGAGAGAGAATCCGAGAGAACTTCGTCATTTACAGCCTTTGATGTGTTGCCGTAGATGGTCGTGTCATCAGCATAGATGTCAACGAATGATTTAAGTATGTGTTTAGGGAGGTCATTGATGTAGATCAGGAAGAGAGTTGGGCCGAGGATTGACCCCTAAGGGACTCCAGCATTTATATTGCAGGCCTCCGATTTTTGTCCATCTACCACTACTCTTATGAGCCTATCGGAGAGAAATGATTTAATGATTGAGAAAACATTTCCAGTTATACCGTAGCTGGAAATCTTGTGAAGTAGACCCTTATGCCATACTTTGTCAAAGGCTTTTGATATGTCAAGAGCAATTGCCCTAGAAAGGAAGCCTTTGTCAAGAGATTCACTAATCCTGTGGGATATAACCGTCAGCACATCTGCGGTAGATCTTGCAGAGCGGAAACCATATTGTGTGTCACTAAGAAGGTTGTTTCTGCTGAGGTGGTTGACTATTTCTCTATTTAATATTGATTCCAGTAACTTACTCATAATACAGAGAAGACTTATTGGTCTGTATTGAGAGGGAGATGACTTATCACCTGAATTCTTAAATACAGGGCAAACTGATGAGGTCTTCCAGGGGGTCGGAAAGCACTTCTCCTTAAGGCAGCGCTTAAATAGTTTCGTAAGTATGGGAGCAAGTTCTGGTTGAAGATTTTTTAACACTATAATTGGGATGCCATCAGGGCCAGTTGCTTTACTGGAATCTAGGTTTTTTATTAGCTTGGCGACCTCATGCACGGATATTTGTATATTACCTAGCTTGTTCTGTGTTATAGGAGGAAATATGGGGAGTTGATGGCCTTCGTCGCATAGGGTAGAATTAGCTGCAAAGTTCTTTGCAAATAGTTTGGCTTTGTCTGACGCTGACGAGATAACCTCTGGTCCATTGATAATGGTTGGGATAGAACGCACACTTCTGTTCAGGATCCTATTTGTTATTTACCAAAACTGGTGGGAACCAAGCCGTTGATCAGCTACCTTGGATTTAACAGACTGGGCATATAGCTCTCTTGCATTTTTTATTACTCTTTTACAGTGGTTGCTGGCAGTCCTGAAAGCAGCTTTAGTCTCAGTGCATCTATTACGTTGGTAGTTATGGAAAAAATGATTTCTGTGCGCGATAGCAGCAGCACATTCTGGGGAGAACCATGGCTGGCTGTTAGGTTTTTGTTGGAATTTTTTTGATGGTATGAATTGGTCTATGCCTACAATTAACCATTCGGTCAGATCTGATACTATAGAGGACACTTCCTTTTTAAACATGGAGTGCAGAGGTAAATCAGATATGAATGTACGGAAGCTATCCCAGTCAGCCATAGAGTATCGGTATACAGTACGGTGGAGGGGTACGTCTGATGGCTTCTTACATTTTGTTTTTATCTTAACTGATACGACGGAGTGGTCGGAGGATCCTAAAGGAGAATGAACGGTACATGAACATAGCTCAGGGGAAGTTGAAAGAAAAAGGTCTAAGAGGCTTGCATATTGACTGGGTGTATCGGGCACACGGGTGGGTTCGCGAACAATCTGAGTGAGGTCATAAGCAATGGCAAAATCATGACAAAACCTCCCCTCATCATCTGTCTTATTTGAATGGGTCAGCCATTCCACGTTATGGACGTTGAAGTCACCACAGATGTGGATGTTAGCCGAGGGATGTGAAGACAGTATGTGGTCTATTTTCTCAGATATGCTCTTAAAGATAGTAACTCCACTGTTGTGGGGCCTATAGAGGGCAAATATAAATGCAGTGGTGTTAGCAAGTGCAACCCTGAAGCACATATAGGGTAAATTAGGATCTTCTCTAGAGATATCCCTGCCACATGGGAAGCCATCCTTAATGTAGGCACATATTCCATGCCCATGGCGATCTTGGGAGTCAGATTTAGCTGTTAAATTGGAGTATCCATGCATTATGAACTCATCTAGGGAAGTGGTCGGCCCTATTCCAGTTTCACATAGAAATAATATGTCCGGTTTCGTCTCCTGTAATTGGGTATCAACCTCTGGAAGGTTGGAACGTAGACCCCTGATATTGGAGAAGGAGACCTGGTAGTAGGGGTCTACGCTGGAAGATGGGGTTCTAGGTTTAATCGAGTTTTTATTCTGGAGATATTTCATGTTGAGGTTTGGGGATTTGTGGAATAGGTCGGCATACTTGGTTAGAGCAGTACAGAGAGGGAAAGTAAGAGAGAAAAAGACAGGAAGATTTTTTTTTTTATTTGTAGCACACGAAAAGGTAAAGCCGTAACAATTACCCACTAGTATGGCATCGAGAGGCCCCACCAGAGATTACTGCATGGTCCAGATCCACTCAGCAAATGGCAATACAGCAGTCCCAGTACTTTGCGCCTGCTGATAGGACAGCCTCCTTAGTGGTTAATCCAAGGTTCGGGTCCCTGACTATCAGGCGGATAACGTCAGCCCAGACAAAACGTTTACCTCCAGCACCCTTACTAGTGACATGGCAACAAGGACAGACAAAGACAGAAAAATATCCGACATCTCAGACTACTGGTCACCAAGTAGTACCGACCTTTAAGCAGCTTTTTCTTCACCCTTTGTCAGAAACATCACTCATTGAATGAGGACTGAATGACAAAATAGGAGAAGCGAGAGTTACTGGAGCTGCCGATAACACATCCACTGTATTATCTACTCTCCATTTAAAAAAAAAAAAAAAAAAAAAGGGGGGGAGAAAGGGGAATGGGTACAAGTGACTTATATCTAAGTAGTAAGTCCGGTGCGAACTTAATAATTCATGACATTTTGGTGATAATCTCCCCTCCCATATTAATGGGTGGAAGTTTGTCGTTATCTATCTAGTTTGAATCATAAAAGTTTCATCTTATAATTAATTAAAATCCAATAATTAACTATTATCAATTTGTAAAGACTGCTCAATATTAATTTACATTAGAGTTTAAATAATTTTTCAAGGTTTTAATTTAGGAGGTCCGTTTTCATGAGTGACTTTCTTTGCGCTGTATTATATTTCGAATGTACTTGAACATAAGGCTAACTATATAAGGTAGGATTCGAAAACTAGAAGAAAATATTTTCAATACAGGCAAGCTTGCAGTAATAGTATATATTAAGTATACTACTTAAATAAAGTCCTAAGTTTATCTACTCTACAGAATAATTTCCGGCATTTTTTTTTTTTTAATCGTTAGTTGCCGGCATTTTGTTTGTTTTAAAACGTTCAGCTTTGTAGCAGGAGGGCTGGACGGATAATACGGAATACAGACAAAAAGACAGGAGAAATACAGACAAAATACATAAAACACGAAAAGCAAATTTAAAACAATGTAACAAAACATTTAGGATTAGTTTAGAAAAAAAAAATAAAAAAAAATAAAAAAAATAAAATAAATAAAAATACTTACACTGATGATTGCTTAAGCATGGAAAACTAGTGTTTGTAGGTATAAAAGAATAATTATCATTTAATTATAACATATGTATATATATATATATATATATATATATATATATATATATATATATATATATATATATATATATATATATAAGCGAAAATGTGTGTATGTATGTATGTTTTTTGTATGTATATGTATTTGTGTGTCCGCTAAAAACTTTCGACAGACAGAACAAAAATTCACAAACTTGGTATCATATTGAAGCTCCATCCTTCGCCCGAAAAATATCGAAAAATTGTCCAAAAACGTTAATTTTTTCACCCTGAAATCGACAATTTTCTACAGGTGGGGAGTCAACAAAAACCGTCCTCTCATGACAACCACCGGTTCTACGCGTGCGTCAAATGACTTCATGACCTGATTTAGTTTAAATAGCTGAAGAACTGACTGAATTTCATGTACGTCGTGTTAGTTCAGTTGGTTAGAGCGTTGGGTCATTACGTAAATGTTTTGGGTTCGAGTGGTGTGAGATGTCTCCTTTTTTTTTTGATTTTTTTAAATTTAAATATTGAACCAGTGTTATTTAAGCCATTTTTCACGTTACTTTCGTTTTTTTTTCTTCGCTTATTCTTAGGTTTTCATTAACACCCCCAATCGACCATACACACCCAAAAACACCCGGGTACCCACCGATGTTTTAAACAGGCTTATTTAAGCCATTTTTCACGTGTTTTTTTTGTTTTGTTTTAACGTTCGTTTTTCTGTTTTCTTTTTTTTTCCGATTTTTATATTTAACATCGTTCGTTTGCCTTACCTTAGTTTTTTTGTGTTTTTTTTTCGATGTTTTGATTACCCCCCACCCACGTCCGGGTACGTTTTTCTGTTTTTTTTTTTTACTTCGCTTATTCTTACGTTTTCATTAACAACCACATCCACCTACAAACACTCGGGCAACGCCGGGTACCCCCTCCCCGTTTCATTAGTTTTTTGTGTGTGTGTTTTTTTTTACGATTTTTTAAGTTTTAACTTTTTTATATAATATTTAATTTTTATTTAATATTTAAAAATATTTACTTCGCTTATTCTTATGTTTTGATTACCCACCACCACCACCACCCACCGTCCGGGTACCCTCGCTTATTCTTAGGTTTTCATTAAAACCCCCACCCCGCCCGACCACACACACCGAAAACGGGTACCCCTCGCTAGTATAGTATAAAGCTGAATATGTGTGTGTGTGTGTGTGTGTGTGTGTGTGTGTGTGTGTGTGTGGTCACGAATAGTCTCCTTTATGGTTGGCTTTTTAAAAAAAAACTGATTACATATAATGATAGAAGATGTAGCAAGACACAGGAATGGGTATGTTTGATCTGGCAGAACGGTGGTTCATTAAAATTGTGGGGTCTGCGTTCGCGCTTGGTCCACAAAGTATGGAAATAAAATATTTAAAAATTTAAAAAAAACGTTTACAAGTGTTTTTGATATAGATGTACATAAGAATACTTTGATAAGTATGTTTTAACTTAAATAGAGATGGTATAATAAAATTGTGGGGTCTGCGTTCGCGCCTGGCCTCCATAGAATGGAAATAGGCACAAACTTAATAAAGACTTTTCATATCTATCTGCGTAAGTATACTTTGATAATTATGTTTTTGTTTGAAGAAATATGGTACGATAAAATTATGGGGTGTTCGTTCGCACCTGGCTTCCATAGAATGGAAATATGTCACAAAGTTTAACAAGGTTTTTTAATATAGATCCACAGAATATTGTGATAAGTGTTTCAGTGTGAATAGGTATGGCATAATAAATTATGGGGTTTATCTATTTTATTTTTACTTTCATCATATTTTGCTTTGGTTTTGATACCTCCAAATTCGAAGCTATCTCTTTACAACCTTTCCTTTTCATAACCTATCATACTTTAATAAATCAGGGTCCATTTTCTGTAGGCTGTTTTTGAACCCAGTCAACGACGAATACTTCTGCTAGTATATATATATATATATATATATATATATATATATATATATATATATATATATATATATATATATATATGATTAGTTTTTTTTTTTTAAAGAAATCCAGCAGAGTGCTCAATTAAAAGGAAAATCCGAAAAATAAGAGCGTATTTATATTTTGTATTTTGTGTACAGGAAGTTGTTAGATGAGACAAGTCATTGGTACTGTCGGTTTCAAGCCCGTTGATTAGGACCGTTTAAGATATCTATATCAAGCTCTCTTCAGCCAATACTCATATATATATATATATATATATATATATATATATATATATATATATATATATATATATATATATATATGTTGCGCTTTCTTTGACATTATATACATAGAACTTAATTCTTCTTTTGTCCCGAAACAATTTTTATTAACTTAAGTGTCTAATACCAGACTACCGAGTCAAGGATGACATTCGATCAGCACTAATGATTGCGTAATCATTAGGCAATAGTGTCTGTAGGTAAATTTTTTTTATTTATTGAATTATAAAAAATATGATATATATCAATATCTTTATTTATACAGACACGTGCAAACGCCACGATACATACATGGTAATGTTTCGCTCTAATTATTAAAATCCAAGATCTACTCAGGCGAAACACGTCTGACTTTTTAGATATCCATCTACTTAAGATTTATAAGAAAACTTAATGCATATATAATATGGCGATATTTTGTTTCATGTGTCAATTTTCTGCATTTACTTCAAGAGTACTTAATGCATGAGCAGAGCTTAATAGACATAAGTTTTCATAAATTACTATATATATTGGTCCAAATATTCTGCCTACTTCGAAATTACCCCTGAGAACATTATACTCCTTCTGATAATGAACTGCCCAGGTCGTATGAAATTCCCTCTTCCAATAATTATTTCCATATAATTATCATTCACCACCCAAAAACTATTTTCAATATTTGTGCTGAAAAGCAAAATAAGTGTCTTTTCACAGTTGAACATTTTGCTAACCGCATTTCATTTCCTCTGATGATATGTGCCTTTATTGAAAATCCATGGATTAAGGAAATTAATATAACCCCTTCTATATATTCCTTTTGTCAAACAATAAATTCTTAACTCGAATATATGTCTATATTTTGATTTTCAGAATTTTAATTTAATAAGTAAAGTTATATATATATATATATATATATATATATATATATATATATATATATATTAGAACCCCGGGATACACTGGCGCCAGAATACGGTTTTTTCAGGTTACGATGTAAAATGCAATGTTTTTCAGGCCCCTGGTTACGGTATTTTCCCAGCCTTACGGTGTTATTTATAATGTTATTTGATTATATATACATGTGTATTATATACTGTACTATATTTTTTTAATAATTTTTAATGCTGTATCCCGGGGTTCTACTGTATATATATATATATATATATATATATATATATATATATATATATATATACATACATTTGTGCGTGTGTGTGTGTGAGTGTGTGTGCGTGCGTGTGTGTGCGCGTGTATGCGTGTGTGTGTGAACGGAGGATTCTGGGAGAACTCTGATTGCACTGTTGAAAACATTATTTCAGAAGTATAATTTGAAAATTTCAGTGTTCCAAATTCAATCTTTGTCCTTGCAGACAACACTAATAAAATAGTCTTATACAAAACCATATCCCAAACAAATTCCGTACCTTGCATTCACATACGAACTGAACGTAAATAAAAAATCCCTTTTCTCGACGTAATTATTGACTAACCTACTCCATTAATTCCTGTATCTTGAACTAATAGGTACGGGCAAAATGAATACCGCTGCTCAAAAGGTATAAACATTTTGACCCCTCCCTTTACTTAAAAATTCATCAAAAATCAGGAAATTAACCAATTTTAATGAAATTTTCAGTATTTATCAAATAATGATCGCGGAATATAATGAACTAATTATTTTTATTTAAATCTTAGTGGAAATGTATTATTTTGTTTAATCAAAAAATACCTTTACTAAAGTTATGATTTTCAGTAGTAAATAAAAAACGCAAGAATTTATTTTTGCTTTTTATATAAATAAAGCATCGTAATTTGTAACAACAAAAATAAAATAATTTTTACAGAAGCATTACGAAAAAGCCTCTGAAGTCCGTATTAATGAATTCGATATAACTCGAATAAAATTTATTTCTCGAACTACCAATATTATCATTGAATTAAGTATTGTTTATTATTAAATTTTTCACAAAAAATTATAATTGCAAAAATTATTTCTACTTTTTTACGCTTACATTTTTAACGTAATCTTTACATGTAAGATTCTAATATTTACATTGCACGCAAGAACGTATAATTATCATCGTAAAATATTGATCATATAATCTTTGAAAATAAAGTAAAAAAAAAATTAAATTGAAAAACAGGGACATAGAAAAATAATTTAATTAAAAAATGCAAAAATTATACGAACGTTCCATGTCGGTAAGTACGGATGCGCAGAGTTGAAAGAAAACAAGTCTGTTTTGCCCACCCTCCTCCTCTTTTCAACTACCCGCCTGTTTGTGTTCATCAACTTTAAATTTCACGTATCATAAATTTTGACGTAAGTCTGTTTTTCAGTGTGTAATTTTTTCAATGATTATAAATTGTTTTCTTAACCAATTGCAATTAATATTAATAAATTATGGGGCTAACTTTTTTTTTTCAAAGAATAAATTGTCAGTAGTATAATTAATGAATTTAATTTTTATGCATTTTAAAATGAAGGAAGGAGGGTCTGTGATTCAAAAAAAATAAAAGAAAAAAAAGTCGCTCTGTATGCCGAAATAATGTTAAATAAAGACATAAATGATGTATAATTTGTCCTTCCATACATATTTCAATTTTGCCGCCAGAGGTTTTATGGATACGATAAAAAAAAGGCTCGTTCCTACCAGTGATACATTTTTGGATAATTATTACTGTTTTAGCAAAAGTTAAGTACATTTATTGCATTAATTCATTATTTTAAGACTTTAACTTAATACTTAACTTGGAAATAATTCCAGAAAATTTATATTTTTTCTTGCCAGAAAAATGTAAACGCGACTTTTGTCATGATGAATTTTTACGTGAAATCTAGGGTTTTTCAGATTTGAGATAAAATTATTCCATGTATGTTTTTTATTTCACACACTTTTTTTCTTTGAGAAATTAACTTTAAACTATAATCTTTCAAATACAATAAAAAGTACTCGAAAATTTAAAAAAATATTATGATTAACCGGCGTTAAAAACCATGCCCCCTCATCAAAAATCTAATACATTGTGCTAAATTGATTTTTCAAATAAGTATATTATTTTAGTTAACTAAAAATAATAAACAAGTCTTAATCAATAACCAATTCCTCAATCTCCTAGTTGATAAACAAATAAAATTAACAATTAGAAATTTTTTTTTGACAAAAGAGATACAACTTATAAAAGCCTTGAGGCCACTCGAGGTTAATGAGTGTACGGTAGTACATGGGACATATCGTAGTAATCGTTTGTTGTGGAAATTTGGTAAATTGGATTACTTAAAGGAATGGCTCATCAAGAATGCTGGACTTGAGGATGACTGTATTGTAGTCAGCTGGAAAGCAGGGGGGGGGCGGAGGAGAGTTCCACAGGTGTGCAGTTCTAAAACAGAAGCTTTGTTCGTGGAATGAATTGACTAATAATGAACAATACAATCTCCACCCCATAACATATTCTACCGTAACCAGTTACATGATAACGTTAAATCCGAT
>NC_136483.1:3002500-3087500 GCF_053919585.1 Euprymna scolopes
ATAAATATAAAATAAAATAAATATAAAATAATATAGATAAATAAAATATAAAATAATATGTATATAATATTTAAAAACAAAATAAATATAATATGAATATAATAATATAATTTCGATTTGAAATAACTATTATTTGTTAAGCTTTATACCATATTGTTTTTGTGGCAATAAAACGAATGTTTTTGAATGTTCAGAGGGTTGAATTGAAGTGGTTGTGTATGTGGGTCACGTTTTTGTATGTCTGAGTGCGTTTGTTGTCAATTACGGAAGAAGTGCTCTCGCGCCCATTCGGGCTTTTGTAATGTAAAACGGAAATTAATTAAAATAAGTTTTCGTATATATTTTTTTACACTTATCAAGGCCCGGAAGCCACTCAGGGATAAGGGTTATTGCAAGTACAGTACGTTAGTGTGGATATTTAATGAAGTGTTTACTTAAGGGGGCGGTTCATTAGGAATTTGTTAACATTGGACTTGAAGACATCCAGGTTGTAGTCAGGTGGGAAGCAGGCAAACAGAACAGAGTTCCACAGGCGTGCAGTTTTAAGAAAGAAGCTTTGTTCATAGAAACCCCGTTTTTATTTAGGCACAGATATAGAGTGGGGAAAATTTTTCACAGTGGATTCAGCTAGACGGGTGTTTTTCGTGAAAGATTGGCGAGGGGGGGGACCAGAGATTGGAGTTCAGACGAGCACCTGCCATGAAAATAACGATAAAACAAGGATAGGCTCGCAACATCTCTTCTGTGGGAGAGAGGTTGCAGGGTAGAGAAAAGGGCATCCCCCACTAAGCCACGAAGTCTATTTTGTACTCTGTCAAGGCATGATAGGCTGTTTTTAGCAGCTCCTGTCCAGATATGGCAACAGTATTCCATCCCTGGACGTACTTGGCTTTTATATAGATAGAGAATTGCATCAGTAGTGAGATATCTTCTGGAGCGGTAGAAGGATCCCACCATCTTTCCAGCGACCTTGGCAACAGACTTGATGTACGTGTTCCATTTCAGATCAGGAGCAAAGGACAAACCCAGAAGCTTGTCAAAACATGGGACTTCCCCTAGACGAGAGCCATCCATTTCAATTGATGCCAGATGGAGATCAGAGCGTTGATGATGTAAAGATAGGATTTTGGTTTTACACACATACCTAATCGAGAGAACATGAATGCCTACTGAAGAGAACTTAAATACCTACTAGACACTATCCTCCAGTATCAAAGGTCTCTTTGTACAGGGGTTTGTCCGGACAAACTGGCTGAGAGTATTTTCCCCTACAAGTCAATCTGATACATATTATTCGCGGTCCAGATCAGGTCTTCTTAGTATGCCTAATCCACACTGGCTTATACCAAAAATGGTACATTTTCTCCAAGTGATGTTACTTATATAAGATTGACTAGAAAGTTCTTGCTGGATTTTTAATCTTGATTTCAAATGATATATTTTCACATAAGTTTTCATTATAGTACATCTACTTTATATATAATTTTAAAGAGCATTTTTCGTAAGGTATTATAACAGAAACTTATTTGAAAATACATCGTTTGAAATCAAAATTAAACATTCCGCAAAACCTTTTATCTACAGGCTAATATATATGAAAAATTTGCTATCCTATACTTTAAAGAACCCCAACATTTATTAAACTCTAGGAGAGAAATAGCGAACAACTGTGTTCACAGGTTAAACTCCACTCTAGGATAGTGATACAAAATAATTTTAAAATTAACAATAACAATAGAAAATAAACAAATAAAATAAACATACATATACATAAATTTCATATATAAACAAACATAAAATAATAAACACAGTTAACCTAGTTTTAAAAATGTCCGAACACTAGATATCTACGCTCCCCGCTAAAATAGCACACACACAAAGGAACGGGTGAACCGGAGGTCAACTGAGCCTTTGTCTTGTAAGTGCCTGCTCATTGGCTGATTAGGAAGGGTGCGGTGAAAACTAGAAAGCTGATTCGCTAATTAAAAACTCAATAGAAGGTGCGTATATAAAAATGCGAGACAACCACAAAATCCTCGAATAAGCCTGATGAATCCTAGCGTGGATGAAATGCGGAATATTCTGTGTAGCTTAATTGCCATATATATTTTATAACTTACTATCTTGCTCTACCTACATATTGAGCACTATTAAAGTAAATACTTAAAATTTACGCATAAATTTATACTTTCCTATATTAATTTATGTTAATAAATAAAGTAACCATATATATATATATATATATATATATATATATATATATATATATATATATATATATATATATATAAGCTACTAAGTCTCACCCTTTTACAGTAGAGATCCCTAGGTGCAAGAAAGCCTTTTACTCCAATAGTTTCTTCCCCAGAACTGCGGGTCTTTGGAACTCCCTTCCGGGATTCTGCTTTCCCAACTGCACTGATATGCAGAAGTTCAAGTGTAATGTTAACAAACATCTTTCTACTCATCTCCCTTCATAATGACCCCGCTAATTAAGTCCCTAATAGTAGCCCCCTGCTTCAAAGTGGCACTGTGCCTTGTTTGGGGTGAAAATTGAATAAAATATATATACATATATATATATATATTACTTTCGTTTGTTATAATCAAATGTCTCACCAAAGAAGAAATAAAATATATAAAATATCAAATGATATATATATGAATAAATAAAATGATGTATTTAGGTATGTCTGCTTATATTTTTGTTCTTACTAGTTTATTTATTATTCTATCTATAATGATGATTATTGTTTTTGTTGTTATTTATATTAAATTTATATATATATATATATATATATGTGTGTGTGTGTGTGTGTGTGTGTGTGTGTGTGTGTGTGTGTGTGCTATCAGTTCAACCGGGCTTTGCTGGGGTTCATAACTTGCCCTACGTACGAATACAATTTATGTAAGATTTCAAATGTTTAGACCCAAAGAAATTTTCTAGAGACCGGAGAGGTCAATGTTTTATAACTTGGACCTCAATTTCAACCCCTTAACATTTATTATTTTGGTCTCAAGTAACCTACATCTAAAATTTCAAGTGTTTAGACCAAAAATTGGCGGAGGAATTTGGTAAAATCTGCAAAGGTCAACTTTTTAAACTTTGATGTTTTGGCAGCCTATTTTTCGCCCCAAAACTTATTAAAATGCTTGCCACATGTCTGAATACCCGTTATGTATAAATTTCAAATGTTTAGACTAAACATTGGCTAAGCAGACACTGCAAAGGTCAAATCTTTTGAATTTTGACACATCGATCCAATCCGATTAATAAGTTTGAATACATGTAAAATTTCAAATGTTTAGACCAGAAATTGGCTGAGTAATTTGGTAGAGACCGTAGAGGTATTTTTTTTTTTTTTTACTTTGAGTCCAATTTTGACCCCTTAACATTTATTGTTTTGATTAAAAAAAAAATGTTTGACCCATGTCCAAGTTACATACATCTAAAAAATCTTTTGGGACAAAAATTAGCGCAGGAATTTGGTAGAATCTGCAAAGGTCAATTCTTTCAACTTTGACCTTTTGGCAGCGGGTTAAAATGGCTAAAATTGACACTTTTGTGCTTATTTTTAAGAAAAATTATGCCTCGGATTTTAATTTAACTTTCTGAAATGTTGTAACTAACTGATTTCTCTATAATTTTGTTTGCTTATACTTTGCGATAACTCTTAGGTGTCCCAGGGGCTCTTTTAGGTCTGATAAAAACACTTCATTTTTGGGACTATTTTACCATATTTGTTCAAGATTTTCCGTGTATGTCTATTTAGCAGTTTTGCATGGTGCTGAACTCAAATTTAAATATGTTGAGGCCTTGGGGACTTTTGAGGCTAAATGGGAGGGGGGAACAAATGCTGATGTCATAATAAAGTTTTATGTAACTTTCATTATTCATCTTTTACTTAATACATTTAATTTCTCCTCTTAACAGTATTCAACTTTTATTATCTTGGTAAGTTTTTGTAAACAACGTACTCTTTGATAACCTAATTGTATTATATATATATCAATGAATTAAAAAATTTATAAAGTGAAATGTTTGAGTTTCAGATCAAAGATTTTTATTATTCTATGTAATATATATATATATATATATATATTTTTATATATTTATATATTTATTTATATATATATATACATATATATTTATATATATATATATATATATATATATATATATATATATATATATATATATAAACTCAATTTGTCTTTCAGTGTCTGTGTGCAGCATACATTTGCCTACCAAATTATTCTATCAAATTTCAGTCTGCAGACTCGAGCTCGTATTGGTATTGAGATTTGGGAATATCCTTTAAATCGGGTTTCGACCAGAAATTTGGCACTCAAATGGTCAAAGTTCAACGATTTGACGTTTGGAACATCTACCAAACTCCTCTGCCAATTTTGGGTCTAAAGATTTGAAATTTTAGATGTAGGTTACATGGACATAGATCAAACTTTTCAATTTGATTTGAGCCCAAAACAATAAATGTTAAGGGGTCAAAAGTGGGGTCTAAGTTTTAAAAAATTTACATCTGCGGTCTCTACCAAATTACTCAGCCAATTTTTTGTCTAAACATTTGAAAATTTACATAAAGTGTATTCAGACATGGGGCAAGTTTTTTAATCGTTGTTTGGCCGAAAATATGGCTGCCAAGAGGTCAAAGTTTGCCGTCTCTAACAAACTATTCGGCCAATTTTGGGTCTAAACATTTGAAATTTTACATAAAGGTTATTCGGATATGCAGCAAGTTTTTAATAAGTTTTGTGGCGAAAATTTCGCTTCCAAGAGGTAAAAGTTGAAAGAGTTGACCTTTGAAGACTCTACCAAACTCCTCAGCCAAATTTGGGGCTAAACATTTGAAATTTATATGTAGGTTACCTGGACATGAGTCAAATTATTAATATATATATACATATGCACATAAAGTTATGAACAGTACATAGAGTCGGAGCAAAGCCGGGCTGAACTGAACACACACACACACACACACACACACACACACACACACACACACACACACACACACATATATATATATATATATATACATATACTATGAAAGCAAAATCAAGACTTCAAAAAGGGTGTTGATGGCAACAAAAAGTGTATTTCATTTTACGTTGTTTTGATGTTCATTCGAACAATTTCAAACATTATATCGTTTGAAGAAATTTCCAAAACCAGCATTTCTTCAGACTTTATGAATAAACACACTTTTGAGAATAAAGCATTTTTGAAGAGAAAGAAAAAAAGAAAAATTCCCTTAACGGGAAAAGCATGTGAGAAACATTTACCTTTGCTGTAGTTACAGAAAAGCCCATTTAAATATTAATATATCGCCTAATTTTCGTATCCTTATTTAAAAACAGAGTCATGAGAAGTTTTCACAGAAAACCCTAAGCTATTTAAAAAAAAATTATATATCCCATTCGTTGAGTTCCTAAATTAGATCTCGCTGTTTCTTTATTTCCCAATAATTAATTTTTTATAAAAAGAGTTTTAAAATTTTTATTTCTATATTTATAGTATGGCCGTAACAACCTTGCAATAGCGTTACGGCTAATTTTAGTTTCGTATTAATGGCAAATAATGTTTACAGATTATCGTTATTATAGTACTTAGATTTAAGCCCATTTTAGGTTTAAAGTTTAATTGAATATGAGAATAAATAAAAAGGCTGTATTATATTTATAAATCCTTGTACAACATTTCTAATCTATTTATTATAATTTAATGATTTAAAATTTATTGTCATTCTACTTGCAAAGGAAAATGTTTCTCACATGCTTTTCCCGTTAAGGGAATTTTTCATTTTTTTTCTTTTTTGTTCTTTTTCTTCAAAAATACTCTTACTTCACAGTATATTAATGCTCAATCATGAAATATGATAATTTTGTAGCTTACTCCTTAAGTCAATTCTTTTTGGCTTAAAACTTATTGGTATATAAAAATTTACTGAATTACACGAACTCAGTATATTACATATAAGTGTATATATATATATATATATATATATATATATATATATATATATATATATATATATATATATATATATATATATATACTCGGGTTTTTTTTATTCAAAAGTAATGGACTAGTGAATTCAACGAGGTTGTTAGATAGTGCTCAATAAAAAGAGCTGATAATACTTGTTTATTGTTATATAAACATGTTTACATCCTGCTGCTACAAACAGCCACTTGTTTCAATCAAACAACAGATATCACCAGGCAGTGACTTGACTATTCAAATGTTCAATGAATAATTCATTGAACATTTGAATGGTCAAATCGCTGCCTGATGATATCTGTTGTTTGATTGAAACAAATGGCTGTTTGTAGCAGCAGGATGTAAACATGTTTATATAGCAATAAACAAGTATTATATATATATATATATATATATATATGTGTGTGTGTGTGTGTGTGTGTATATATATATATGTGTGTGTGTATGTATGTGGTTTCATCCAGTCTTGACAGACTATGGATACCTACTGTAAGGGTGCCTGTGCGTGAAATTAGTGTGGCAAGAGTTGCGCAATCTGCAACCACGCCTCTCCTGATATATATATATATATATATATATATATATATATATATATATATATATATATGTTTATAAACATGCGGTTTGAGCACTGTAAAAGTGGTGACCGATGTCTATTTAAATAGACATTCCGACGAGTTATTTGCGGACGTCGCTTTTGTGGTTGAGTGGGAGAACTACCGACTGTCAACACGACGGTTCTAGGTTCAATCCTTGGCTTAGGAGAGATGCTAGTCTAGCGGCACTGATGAGTTGTGATACAACGAAACAGGACTATATGTCGATGACTACAAATATATATATATATATATTTATATATATAGTTATTACTATAATTATTATAGGTTAATCATTTACTTGACACATTACTCAATTTTTATATAATAATCGTAATGGATTTAAAATATTTCATAAATAAAATGATTTTATATTATACTAGCATTTCAGCCCGGCGTTGCCCGGGTGTTTGGATTTGTATGTTGAGCAAAAAAAACAAAAACAAATGGTAGTAGGAAGACAGGCTCGAACCGCAAAGGAGGAAAAGGACGGGGAAAAACTGACGTTTTACTGTTACAACCACCACCAAACCGGAAGTGACGTACGCTTTAATTAAGGCTAGATAACCGAAAGGAGAGGATGACTTTCAAAAATATCGGCGAAAAAAGCGACCCCCCTGTAGAAAAGTGCCTAGTTGAAAGTGAAGAAGTTAATGTTTTTAGCCAATTTTTCGATATTTGTCGTCTGAAAGGTCGAACTTCAAAACGATACTGATCTTGTGAAAATCCGTCGCCTCTGTCGAAAGTTTTAGGCAGACATGCAAACATACATACATACATTTATATATTGGAACTAAACATTTTCGACCCAAACCGATTAAAAAGCTTTCCCTATCTCTGAATACCCTTTATGTAAAATTTCAAATATTTAGACGAGAAATTTCGAAGAAATTTTGAAACATCCAGCTCAATTAATGCTTTTCGGGTGATCCAGAACCTTATATATGTGTAATGTAATATTTGTCCAATTTCTAAATTGAAGTTTTCTCAGTTTGTCATTTATTACTTTTCAGAATGTAATATTACAATATTGTTTCGTTTGCGATTAACAAGTCTGCAAAATTATATCTTTGCTGCAGTTTTAGTCATATACTCATCAGTACACATGAAAAAAAAAACACCATTCAGGACAAGTTACACACTTTGCCATTTCTTTCGTTTATATACATACATATTTATTTACCTCCTCCTATAAATGGTTGAGCACAAGTTCAGGTGTGGGTTAGATGGAAGAGTTTTCGGGAAACGAACTGGATTTGAACCTGGTATACACAGGTTTGAAGTCCATGCCGTAAAATCGTTAAATGGAAAGCTTATGGCCACAACTGGTAGTTTACCTTTTTTTAATAATAGAAATTATTTGACAAAAGTTAAAGCTGATTTCATCAAAGATGATTTGTTTTTTACTTACTGCTTCGTTTGTTGCATGTGGCTAATAAAAAAGCTGTTAATCAAAAGATTTAACTACTACTTACCAATGCAGCTCGGACCCCAGAATCCGGCACAACAGGTCATTATTGTGATGTTCTTCATACAAATCCCTTGGCACATGTTAATACCGGAGCCTTGACACCATTCTTCCGGGGATTCGAGAATAAATTCCGATTTCGACCCACAAAAATCTTTTGTGTCACATGATATGCAGTGACTTTCACTTTTGAACAATTTCATCGTCGGACAGAATCGCTCCTCATAGCTTTTTTCGGCCCAAATCAGTTGAATGGAAATAAGTCCAATCGAAATTAAAATCACAAATGATAAATATAATTCCATTTTTTTTTATTTTCCTTTTTAATTTGTTGATTCCAAAAAAGTTCTTGCCTTTTTGAAACGCGCACTGGTTCAGTTTACTCGGTTATTAAAATTATTTTTGATAAAATATTTTGTATTCATGGATAAATTTATTTTCTTTTTATTTATTATTTTCTCATTTTCATTTATTAGTTTTTATTTCTTATAGTTTTTGTTTTTATTATCCCCTTTTATATTAAATTATTTTAAACGTAAATATATTTATAATCTATAGTATTTCAAAATTAACGAATAAATATATTTATAATCTATATTTTTTCAAAATTAATGAATAAATATATTTTTGATGTTCCTTAAATATAGTTTTACATTAAATCTCTTGTATTTTTACTTTTTTTCCTCCGATATTTTATTAAATATATTTTCTTTTATTGTCGTCCCAGTTAAGTCCTTTTTAAACGTAACTTATTTAAACAAATGTTTTTTTTTTAATTATTTATGTTTATCAATTTTGTGAGACAACTTCACACGTGTCTCGTCATTGTATCTCAATAATTGAACACTGAATTGTTATTTTCATATGAGAGTTGAACATATCACGATGCATGAATGTTTCCGAAAAGTTTTCCTTAATATGCGCTGCATTGATGATTTTTAAATATGATATTTGATGATTCGTGTTTGCGAAGAAACAAAATTCTCTTCTGTGGATATTTTAAAAACAAAATATATGATGATTTGTAAAATATAAAAATACTTAAAAAAAAAAAAAAATCTTCGTTTATAGAATTCAAAAACCAAAATTCAAAAGGAAAAAATTCCAAGTTTTTGGTAACTTATAGCGTTTCAATTATCACTGCGTGCTTTCTTCAGGAATCTTTATTTGATGACTTTGTCTTGTAGATTTTGATCACGATGTACAACTCAATTTGTTTGGTTTGTATATTTTATTACACGTTTTTATTTTCAATCACATGTTGATCGATTTACGCCAACTTCCAATTTTTGTTATTTTTTATTACTTGTCGATATCTTTGTTGTTTTTTCTTGTTTACTTTGAAGATCCAGTAGAATAATTACTATTTAAACACCTTTTCATTTGTTTTGTTTTTGCCTAAAATGGTTAATATTTCATTCCAACGTTTAAACTGTCATCGATTGCATTCGTCCGCTCGAAGAAATTATTTATAATTTCCGGCAGTGAAATAGATTTGGATATTTTATTTTATAAAAAAAATTGCTGTATTTCTTCATCGGTATATATTTTTAGTGTAAATATTTTCCCTGTATTTTGAATCCAACGAAAACGTTGAAATCACTTTTCGCGTTTCTTTTCGTTAAGTGTTTGTTTTGCTGTCTCAAAATAGTTTAATTATTCTCTTTCCTTGAAAAACCCGTTTTTTTTCTTAAACAAAGAAATCACATTTTTTTCTCTTGTATTTCGTAGTAAAATGTAAAAATATGAATTGTTAAATAATCCGATTGTTTCCGTGAGCATTTATAAACTCCGTTGTTCATATGTCACGTGTTTTGATGATTACAAAATTGAAGAATTCGAATTTCTTGGTTGACGAAAGAGAATCTCCACTGATGTAAATATCGTCCTGAAACGAGAGACAAATAAAACATTTAATTTTTCTTATTTGATGCAAACAAAAACCGCATGTGATTTGCAGAGAAAAATCTCATTTTTAAACCACGAGAAGAATTTGAGTCGTTACATAAGGGAAATGGACGAAAAACTCCGAGGTCGTGTGAGAGAGAAAGGGGCAGGTGAATAATATTAAGCGAATGCGGGGGGGGGGTCAAGGGATTGGGATTAAGAAGGTGTTGAGCTCTGGGCGAAGGAGAGGGGCTATCGAAGAATTTCATGGTGTGGACCAGACGACGCAAAGGAATTGTACAAATACAAGAAATGCATATTTTTACTTACAGAAACAAAGGAATGGAGACAAATATAGAAATTGGTATTAATTCTTTCCTAACTCTATTTCCCTTTCCTTCACACATACACGCACAAACATGCGCGCGCACACGCACACACACACACACACACACACACACACACACACACACACACATATATATATATATATATACTAGCAGAGAGTCCCAACGTTGTCCGGGATTGAAGGAGGATCAACAAATGTTCCACTTCCAATACTTTTATTGTCTTCAAAATCACATAAATCGACCATTTTTCGATCAAATCGATTGATTGCATGCTCTAGTTAGGGACTCTCCTTCTCCCTGCTATGTACTGGATGAAAGCTTTACATACCTTCCCGCAGTGAGTTCGTCCACAATACATTGTAGTCTACATTGCACTGTAGAGAATCTACTGTAGATTTTATAAATTTGTCTTTAAATAATGGATTAATTTAAAGTTTTAAATGCAAATGTACAGTGTCATGGGTCAGTTGTGCTCTAAACAGAAACATTCATTTCGAACACGCCTCTGTCTTATAATACAGTTGATATAATAGGCTGGGCCTTTCTGCTTGTGCGATGATGAAATTTTTCGAATGCACTTGTGATGTTAAGCGTTAACTTTGGTCAAAATAGGACTTCGTTCTTTAATCGATTTTTTTTGATTATTGATTTTCAATACTTATCAGATGCATTCCGATACAAAATCTACGTAAGAACACTCACAAACACATCAAGTACCTTCGTGTGAAATTAAAAAAAAAATCGGCCAAGCCGTTTCCGAGTGCATAGGGAACAAATTCGTATACATCCGCACAGTGAAAGCTTATTTTATATAATAGTATGTATATAATTATGTTATATAATAGTATATATATATATATATATATATATATATATATATATATATATATATATATATAATTATGTTATCAAAGAATATATCTTTAACAAAGCAAAACTTATCAAGAAAATGTAAACACTATGAAGAGGAGCAAACAGCAATGTTAAATAAAATATGATCAATAAAAGTTATATACAACTAGATTATATCATCAAAACAATTAGGGGAAGATTAAGAAAAAATAGGAAAGAATCCTCTTTAGGCCATGGCATTTCGAAGCTAAATGATTCTCATCAGAAGAGGAGTCCGGCACCTTACAGATGCTAAACTTCTGACTGACAAACAATATGGATTTAGACAAGCCCGTTCCACAGCTGACATCCTCACTGTAATCTCTGAACGTATATACCATTCACTGGACAAAGCGGGGGAGGACAGAGCGGTAGCTCATGATATATCTAAGGCTTTTGACAGGGTATGGCACAAGGGTCTCCTCAGGGAAATTAAATCATAGAGTATCACTGGTAGAATACTGAGCATAATTAAATCCTTCTTAGATAAGAGAAAAATCCAGGTTATCCTCGACGGTCGAACATCTAAACAGTGTGATATAAATGCGGGAGTGCCTCAGGGGTCTATTCTTGAACCTCTATTGTTCCTGATATTTATTAATGACCTCCCCGACAAAACTACCTCTGAGATGGGTATATATGCTGATGACACTACACTCTATAACAGGCATGACAGGAAAACAAATGAACACATATCTAAAGAAATGGCAAAAACACTAGAGGATGGCCTCCAATCTGTAGTGGAATGAGGACATAAATGGATAGTCACATTCAATGCTGCCAAGACCAAACTGGTTTCCTTCAATAACTACAAGAAACCTTCTCTGCCACCAATAGCAATGGCCAGTGACTCCCTGTCTGAGAGTACATCTTTCAAACTGTTTGGCCTAACGTTCACAGGAAACATGAGCTGGAACAATTATATTGAAAACATTGCCAGGGCCGCTGCAAAAAAGGTAGGCTCTCTCTACCGTGCTAGAAGACTACTGACACCTGAAAGTATCCTGTATCTCTATAAGGCCACCATTCTCCCATGTATGGAGTATTGTTGTCACATCTGGGCTGGTGTGTCTACTACTAGTATCTCGCTCCTAGACAAGGTTAAAAAAAGAGTCGCCAATCTGATAGGCCCTGAACTGGCATCTAAGCTTCAGCCTCTGTCCCATTGACGAAACGTTGCATCCCTCTGCTTGTTCTACAAGTATTTTAATGGTGAATGCTCTGACGAACTGCAGACACTTGTGCCCCCACGACGCAGACACCCTCGACAAACCCGACAGACAGCTAAATCCCACCCCTACACAGTAGAGATCCCTAGATGTAAAAGATCTTTCTACTCCAATAGTTTCTTCCCCAGAACCGCTAGACTCTGGAATTCCATTCCAAATCCTGCTTCCCTAACTGTACTGACATGCAGAAGTTCAAGTGCAACGTGAACCGAAATCTTGCTGCCCAAATCCCTACATAGTGCCCCAGTAGTTGCTGACCCTGATAGTAGCCCCCTACACCTGAGTGGCAATCTGCCTTGTTTGGGGTGAAAATGTAATAAAAAAAAAAATTTTTTTTAAATTATACAAAATGCAAATATAAAAAAACTGGCTTAATGATATTTAGATATGAAATGAGAATTACGGAATACGATGATATGAGAATTACGGAATACGATGATATGAGAATTACGGAATACGATGATATGAGAATTACGGAATACGATATGAGAATTACAGAATACGATGATATGAGAATTACGGAATACGATGATATGAGAATTACGGAATACGATGATATGAGAATTACGGAATACGATATGAGAATTACGGAATACGATGATATGAGAATTACGGAATACGATGATATGAGAATTACGGAATACGATGATATGAGAATTACGGAATACGATATGAGAATTACAGAATACGATGATATGAAAATTACGGAATACGATGATATGAGAATTACGGAATACGATGATATGGTAAATAGTACTTCTACTACCCCACCCTTATATTGTTGTACGCACTTTTAATTACTATTTACCATTGGAAACGACGAAGCTTAAGAGAAGAAGAAAAGAAAAAGAAAAGAAAGAAGAAAAACAAGAAAGGGGGTTAGTGTGGTTATAGCGTTATAAGATGTGGAAAGGGATGTTTTGAACGAAATATATAGAGGAAAGTAGTTAAAAAACAGATGGGGTTGCCCGATCGTACAATACGCTTAAACATGATAATTTAATCTATGCTGATTGCGTATGCATTATTAGAGAATTAATCCTCTATTGATTATTATGTATTACGAGGAATAATTTGCTCGGTGGACAAATTCGAAAAAAAAAAAAATAATAATAAATAAGAAAATAATAATAAAAATTAAGAAAATAATAATAATAAATAAAATAATAATGGTGAATAAATAATAATAATAATAATAATAAATAATAATAATAATAATAATAATAATAAATAAGAAAATAATAATACAAATGTCGTTCAAAAATTATGTTTGTGTTTGTTTACCATATTACATCAGCAGATGTTTGGGTTTGTCGATCTGAAACATAGTCTTTATTTTCTTATAGAAAAAAAAAAAGAAAGAAAACCTGATCTTAAAAATAGTTTTTCTTCTCTTATAGATAAAAAAGAAGAATTTTTACAAGGAATATTTTACGTTTCACCGGCCAAGAGAAATAAAAAAAAAATATTTTACGTTTCACCGGCCAAGAGAAATAATAAAATAATATTTTACGTTGCATCGGCCAAGGGAAATAGTTTTATTATTTCCCTTGGCCGGTGTGATGTAAAATATTCACCTGTACAAAATCATCATTTTTATCTATAAGAGCAGAAAGACTATTTTTAAAATCGGATTTTTCCGATTTTCGATACTTATCGGATGAATTTCTGTAAAAAAACATATCTAAGAACACTGCCAGACATATAAATTACCTTTGTGTGAAATTTGCAAAAGATAGGCTCAGCCGTTTTCGAGCCTACACACTTGATATGTTCAAAGAGTTTGATTACTGGAGTGACAGATGTTAAAGTCGTGATCTGATGAAGTTCTGTAATTGAGATATTGTAACATTACATGACGTTACTATTTATTATAACGTTATATGACGTTACATTTTATTGTAATGTTACATGACGTTACATTTTTACTTTAGTAATTTATAAAAATAAAACTGGAAAGAAATAAAGAAAAATCCGGGTCGGCATTTTTTTTCCTTTTTAAACGTCTTTTATTACCATTTTTTCTTTCTCCCGTCTCGATGTGCGCTTAAAAATCTCTCGTTGCCACATGTCCATTTCATTTGGCCGCACTTTTCACGCTCGTCGACTTTCTATTCCCGCCGACCACGTGTTGTCGATTTTTCTTTTTTCTTTTGTTTTTTTTTTTCAAACGAAAGCCCGAGCACACGAATCCATTATTAGTGAACGATATTTCGTGCATAATATATAAAAAATTTTGTATTGACGACGACGATAATTATAACAATAATAATAATAATAATAATAAGAAGAAGAAGAAGAAGAAGAAGAAGGAGAAGAAGAAGGAGAAGAAGAAGATTTTTTTTAATGTATTTAATGGCGAGGTTATTGTGAAAAACATCAACTAATCTCGTACAAATTGAGAATTCCGGTCTGTCTGAAGTTGAAAATATATATAAAATCAATGATACAAAGATAACTATGGGCAACAATTTTTTACTTTTTGAATGTTTAGATTTCTACAACAATCAGCAAAGCAAAACTCTGCTAGGCATTCTTTAAAGAGTTTGGAGAGGACAGAGTCTAGCTCATTCGAGCATTTCTTAAGTCGTATGTCAGGGATGAAATCGAAACTATACAAGAAATTGTTTATGTACAATTGTATTATTTTTATGCTCAGTTTATTTTAGTGCACTATTTGAAACAACTCTACTATTTTCTCGATTCTTAATTCTTAAAGATTTTACTATTTTATTGCCATCATGTCATCCTCCCAAGCATGATATTCTCCTTTGGTGGAAGCTAGTGCAGTACATGTTATTTCCTCATCGTATCACAACCCCAGGCATACTCCGTTTTGGGGGAACTACTCGAGTCTCTGTTCTGCGGTTATGATATCCTCGTGATTATCGTCTACTTTTTCCTGGAGGAGGTAAGAGTAGTCATATATTACCCAAAATAAACAATTTATAAATAAACTCGATAGACATACTTAAAATTACCTGAAAATTTTTTCATTTTAATTTTTATTTTTTACAAACATGACCGAACGATATCGTAATGTTTCGGACTGAATTATCTTCGCTATCAGCAAATCAGAAAAAAAAAAACTTCGGGTTGTAGTTATAAAGCATTCAGTGGTTTCCAAAATGGCGACGACGGTCCCTCAAGGGACAGCAAAGTCGTATCAATGGACCGCGAGAGATGACCGTTGTTTGACAGTTTTAAAACCACATAGATATGCAGACTGGGTGTACAGCACGATATGGGAATAGAAATTTAAAAATTTGAAACATTCAAATATTAAATCGAAGCAAAGGAAACCAATCTTTCACATTAAGTATGAGTTAATCATATTGCTGTTGCTTTTTATACAATAGTTACTTTGGTTTCAGTCGGCATTAGTTCTTTAATGAAATATTCTTCGACTCCTTGTATTAATCCATATTATTATTGATATTTATTTTCAGTGAAAGATATCTGTTACAACGCATCAATGCATATCCCCTCCGTCTGTTTTGGAAAAATATATTATAGAAGACCGCCGTGTAAAATAATTTGAAAATTTTGGAAACACTGCTTAATAGAATTAAGCCCATTCATGTCGTTGGATATTTCCATAAAAAGATTTCTGTACCACATAAACACACGAACTTACGATACTGTTAACCATTCCGCGATACGTTCCACATTGGTGTTTATTCTGCATTCTGTACAGCAAAAGTTTAGGATTTATCGATCTACACGTAGAGACCTGGATCTAAATAGTAGCTCTCATCTGATTATTACTTTAAATCGAATATTTTTGGATAGTGCTCAATCAATTGGATCAACGACCTGTGTGCATACTATGCATGATAATCAGGAATATTGTTTCGTAAAACTAATTTTTCTATCAAAGACGGGGTTCTTCAGCAAAAGATCCCAAGATTTTTAATCCTGTTTTTTTTTTCAGCAGTGCAATCAAAACATGTATCTTTTGATAGAAATTTATTCTAAAAATTACCTACGTTTGTCCCTTATATAGTGCTCAATTATTTACTCCATTTTTCGATTGTCCATACAGGGTGCTTTTAATAAGCTTCAATACTTTTTTTACAAACGTCTAAAATTGTCGTAGGCTCTTGACAATTCTGTATGTTATTGTTATACATCTTATGAGATTACTAACCATTTTTTATGATTTCAAGTTCAAATAAACAGCTACAGCAGAAATTGGAACACACCTACTAAGTATGATTGTCACAGCTGGTGAATTTCAAAAATGCAACCTGGAAATAAACCCACTGAAGTCGAATGACATGCAATAAAATTCTGTTTGAATCTTGGAAAAATGACGCAAAAACATATGGAATCCTTCAGACTGCTTTTGGACCACTTTGCATAAATCGAGCATCAGTTTTTAATTGCATAAGAGATTTAAGGAAGGCAGGGAGTCTTTGAAAGATGATGAGAGGTGTGGGAGGAGTTAGGAAGTCAGAACACCATAGCCGATTGGCCAAATAAAGAATTTTATGGATAAAGACTGTTATGTGTCTATAGAAACAATAAGTGCACGGTTTGATGTCAGTGTGGGAACTGTACACAGAATTATAAGCGAGTAACTGAAGATGTCAAAGATTTATACAGATGCACCGTCCAAATTCCATTCTTGTCACAGACTATTTGACCAAGATGAGCATCAAGACAGTTCTTCACCCTCTCTACGGTCAAGATCTCGCTCCCTGTGACATTTTGTTATTCCCTAAGCTCAAGTAAAACCCTAGAGGCTATCATTACGAGACAATTGAGGAGGTGAAAGATGCTGTTACGATGGCCATTGACACGCTCACACAAGAGGATTCCATATGGCCTTCCAGAAAGTGTTGAAACGGTACAACAAATGCATTGCAGCCGGAGGAGATTACTTCGAAGAGGACTAGTGTTTGATGTGTGCATTATCAATAAGAGTTCTAATACGAAAAAAGCCTGGAAACTTATTGAAGGCACCTCGCATGTAATGGTACGAATGTTAAAGAATTAGAAGTCCTCATTTGCGTCTTTCTTCCTGTTGGATTTGTTCTCGTCTCAGTTTCTCAAAACGAACCGGACGTTCCAAATGACCGGAAGTGAAAGAAATCTGAAAATAAGTTGCTTGACACTTGACCTCCAACAACCAAATCTTTACGTCTTTTATTCTTTCATTTATTTATTTTTTCTCTTTCATTTTTATTTCATTTAGGTTTTGTTGTGTGTAAATATCTTATTTTAATAACGAGCTTTTAACAAAACGACAATATTTAGGACACCCGAGGCAAGTCAAACGTAAGCGCCTCGTCAAAATGAAACGTACTTATCCAAGTACACTGGTTAATGTAGTTTGAGAATCTATGCGCTTATTATTTGGAGTAAAAAGTTTATAGTCAAGATTATCTGCTCGTTTTGACTTCCGGTTTCTGCTAGATAATTAGACATGGTTAAAGCGGGCAGGAAACCCATTCGTAATATGAGAAAAAAAGACGAATTCACGTTATCTGAGAGAAAGATAATTATCAAAAGGAACCATATCTTACTTGTCACCGTCGTTCCATCTATGGAATAGAACCGGTAGTCAAAAAGTATTTTTTAAATTTCTGTTTTTTTTTCTCGATTTACATTGAACTTTCACAATTATATGAATAGTAAAAAAAATATGACTCGTTTGGTCACCCATTGAACTTAGATTGTTTCAATCAGGAAAAAAATAGCATGGTTCAGTTGTGCTCCCAACAGAAACAATCATATCGAACATGCTTCTGTTTTATGAAATAATCTACAATTAATTTTATAGCCTTTTGCACTCGTGATGTTAAAATGTGTAAAAGTGTAAGCTTTGCACAAAATTGTACTTCTTTTATGTTTTTCGACTTTCGATACTTATCAGACGCATTTCGATAAAAACCCACGTAAAAACACTCCCTACACATCAAATACATTCGTGTGAAAAATGGACCAAGCCGCTTCCGAGTGCATAGTTAACGAACTCTCTCTCACACACACACACACGCACACACGCACACACACACACACACACACACACACACACACACACACACACACACACACACACACACACACACACACACACACACACATATATATATATATATACTTAATTTACTCACATAAATTTATATACGAAAGTATAGATTTATGCGTAAACTTTAAGTATTTACTTCAAAAGTGCGCAATACGTAGGTAGAGCTAGTTAGTAAGTTATAAAATGTATATGGCGATTAAGCTACACTGAATATTCCGCGTTTCATCCACTCTAGGATTCTTCAGGCTTATGCGCGAATTCTGTGGTTGTTTGTCGTTTTTATATGCGCATCTTCTATTGAGATTTCAGTTAGCCAATCAGCTTTCTAGTATCCACCGCGCCCTTCCTATCAGCCAATGAGCATGAAACTTATCGGACAAAGGCCTATTTGACCTCTGGTTGACCTGTTCCTTTGTGTGTGCTCTATTTAGCCTGGATATTTAGTTTCTTGATCTGTTTTAAATCTAGGTTAGTGTTTTTTTTTTATTAATGTTAGTTTATATATAAATATATATATATATGTGTGTACACACAAATATGCGCATATATATATATATATATATATATATACATATATATATATACATACATATATGTGTGATCGTTTATGTATATTCATGTTTATTTAATTTATTTATTTGTTTATTTTCTATTGTTTTTGTTAGTTTTAAAACTATTTTATCCTAGAGTAAATTTTATCTTGTGAACACAGTTGTTTGCTATTTCTCTTCTACAGTTTAATAGATGTTGGGGTTCTTTAAAGTACAGGATAGCAAATTTTTCATGAAGGTATAATCTACATGGGTCGTCTATATATATAAGCCTGATGAATCCTAGCGTGGATGAAAAAATTCCGTATTCGTTTTTTTTTTTTAACAAATCGTAAAATATCAATTATTTGGAAACTAAACTGTTCAATATATAAATATATATAAAATGCGTCGGTTTAAAATATCACACATTTGCACAAGTACAAAAAATATAACTATAATGACGTGTAATTAACTCTGGACTAAATGAAGAGGTTAGCTCCCAAATATTTGCTTTTTTATTAAAATAAAAAGTACAGACGTGTATTTAATGAAATAAAACGAACTTATTTTGAAATATAAATATAATGACGGGTAATTAACTTCAGTCTAAATTGAAGAGGTTAGCTCCCAAGTATTTACATTTTGAAAAGTATTGTGCCGAAAAAAATTACGAAAGATTATTGAACGAAATAAAACGAAATTATTTTTTGCGAACAATTTTACTTTCACAACTGAATTCTTTTATTAAATGGACTAAATTGAAGAGGTTATCAATTATTTGCGTTTTTTAAAGTTATGCCGAAACAAAAAATTACGAAAGTTTATTGAACGAAATAAAACGAAGTTATTTTTTTTGCCAACTATTTTATTGCTGCAACATATTTTTTTTAAATAAAATTCCGTAATTTTTCTCTTTTTTTTTTAACAAATCGTAATAAAAAAATGCAATTATTTGAAAGCCAAACTCTTTAATGTATAAATATATATGAACTGCGTCGGGTTAAGACATCGCTAATCTACACAAGCGCTCAAAATGTAATGGCGTGTAACATACATGTTTATATATTTACGCACATTTTACAATTTATTTTACAATTTGGCTTTTTTGTTTGTGGAAATTTGTCTATAGTTATTAATTTGGCCTTTTTGGGCCTTTTTTTCTGAAAGATTTAGACTCATATTCTAATGACTTGAGTATAACCCAATTAAGGTCAGCTATTGTGCACGTTTACTCTTATAAAGGCTATGAAAATCATTGTTCAGGTCCGCAGCATTTTTTTTGTTTTGTTTCTTTTTCTTGTGACACAATGTTGACACGTTAAGTGAAAGCACATAATCAAATATCTAATTTAAGAATGGGTTTATAGATACTAAGGTTGTTACTTCGGCAGACTACATTCATTTTGCCCACGTGCGCAGTGCCCGCTATTTATCACGCGGTCGGTATTGACTCCTACTAACAACCGTAGTTTAATTGTTATTTTGTTTATAGGTGGTGGGGGCATACTTCCACCGTGCTGCGCCTGTACACGGGTCCTGGTAGCATAATATACCACATATGTATAATGTAGAAAATATTTAGAAATATATATACTATAAATAAAAAATAATGAGTTGATAGCGTGTTTTTTATTTGTTTTTTTTTTTGCATGACGTGGTCTGTAGGTTCAAACTCCGCACGTAAATTTCTTCATTTTTTTTTTATTAACTGCAAAGAATTTTATGAGACTTAAAAATTTACGTGTTTTCTATGTTTTTTGATGAGAATAAAAATATAGGAGTGTGAAATATTCGTTGATCATCATTCAATCCCGGACAATGATGTGGGGTCTCCCTGCTAGTATATATATATATATATATATATATATATATATATATATATATATATATATATATATATATAATGCAGTTATCTAGGTACACATGTTTCGCCGTACTAATGCTTATCAGTATAGCTTGACTGTCCTATGGCTCATACCTCGAACCACAGGTACTACACACACACACACACACACACACACACACACACACACACACACACACACACACACACACACACACACACACACACACACATATATATATATATATATATAAATGCATTTTTCGACACTAGTCCTATTTAGCAACAACTTACAAATATGACAAAGATTAAAAATTCTTAAAATCATTGACATTAAAATTAGACACACTAAAATATATCATCTTAATTACAAAACTAGTTCTAACATTTTAAAGTGTCTCACGAACAAACCTATAGCTGTTAGTCAGCATCATTTTAAATCTTGAACGCACATTGCACGTAAGCACATTAACCTGCCGCACCATTAGAAGCAGCATTATCAATTCCTTATAAAGTTCAACAGTCTGTAAACACATACTGTAAACACATCAAAATTTAATGGTAGTCAAATCGAACATATGAGAGAAGAAAAGAAAAAAATTGAAACAAAGAACTAATGAAAAAAAATACACTAATTTATTTGAAAGCAAAAAAGTTTGTGTGACTGAATATAATTTGTATGAATGAAAACATATGCTCACACAGCACACATATGTAGACGTGAGTACCAATTTGTATGTACATATATTTTTTATTGAAGAGGATCTTCGTTCTTCTTTTTATGATCTTTCTTTTGAATTTTTCTTGTTTTCGTACAAGTATTTTTGTTGTGAGATCCAAAGTTCTTATAAAGTCCCCTAATTTACCGAACGTTTTCGGTCTCGACTGAGCATCGTCAGGGTTGTTCTTCCTGTGCATCCTACTTATTGATTGATTTGTTCTCTGTCGTTTTACTGTTTTTATTACTAATTTACTATGCGTAGTGTCGCCTAATTTGAATTTTTTTTCGTTTTTTTATCCTCTTCACCTTTATCGTGTTAGAATAGGTGAATAGAATTCAGCGTATTAGTGAAATGAAACTAATAATTTTATTTCAAAAATACAAAAGAGAATAAGTAATTAATAAACGCTCTTTTTTAAGGGGATATCTAATTTAGTACACCTTAATATAGTCACTCGCATATCCATGACTGAGTATATTAAGAAGTTCATTTTAATCATTTTTGAATAAAAAAGTATCAGGTATTCGGGCTGGGATCACAGTATATTGTATGTTCTGATGCTGCACTAGAGTTGGGTTTTTCTGGGTCAGTGGAAAAAGGCCGTTCTATAGCAAAGCAATTTATTTGTCTACCTCCAGAGTGATCCTTTTTGGGGAGTTCGTTTTCTCTCTAAAAATGGCTCTGTGTCACATTTTACTTTCGTGGAGAAACAAATAAATACCAACAGAAAAGTAGGATCTGGCCTTCGGGTAAAGATCACAGTGTAGTGTCTGTTTTGTTGCTGTACTTAAGTTAATTTTGCCTTGGTCAATGTAGGGGAGGTTCTTCGATACTTTGCCTACTGCCAGATTGCTCTTTTTTGGGGAGCTGGTTTCCTCCATATTAAACATGACCTTGTGTCACACATTGCTTTCGTTGGGAAGCAATTAAATATCATAGAAAAAGTAGCAATGTCAGAGCATGAGAAACCTCATTTTCATTGGTAAAAAGGGAAATTATTTTCAACTCGCATTTAAGTGAAAATGCTCTTTTATGTAAATAAATGAATTTATGTAAAAGTATCGCAAAGAAGACAAATAAATAACATCTACATAAAACGCGATGTATTTGGTAGTCGGACGATAGCCCAGGGTAGAGGTTTAAGCTTTTAACCATGGGGTCCCGATTTCGAATCTTGCTAGACGACGAAGCACGTGTCAGTGGATAATTATATAGTAAGCAATATATATATGCATACGAACATTTACGCATACCTTAATTAATATAAATAACGATATTTCTATCCCGTATAAGTTGTAGTATTTATTTTAAAATATCAGTTCGAGAAATTCATCCTCTGGGGAAATAAAAGATTCCGCGAATATTGAAACGATAAAAATGAAAGGGAAGTAAAATCATTCGCGTTAGAAACTATTAATTGCTTCGAGTGGAAACGGAATCGCATTACTAAACGAATAAAAGAAATAAGTTTCCGGGGTTTTCCTTTTTTTTCTGACAAAGAAAGAAAAACAAAGAAACTAAAAAAAAAAAAAGAAACAAAACAAGAAAAAACAAAGAGTGGAAAAACAAAAAAAAAGAATAAAGTAAGAAAAAAACAAACAAACAAAAAAAAACAGAAAAAGAAAGAAAATAATAAGGAAAGAGAAAACAAACAAAAAAAAAAACAAATAAAAAAAAAGAATTTCAATTCCAACATTACTCCAATGAATCGTAGTTGACAGAAAAAAGTCGCTCGCAAGAGAGAATTGACTAAAACAAAAAATAAATCGCTTTTCTTAACGAAAAATTATGACCGTTGGATCACCCACTGAGCTAGTGTTATATTGTTGGAACCAGTCAAAAAGTGTGCCTATGAAAAAAAAGGTCTCTTTCTGCTATTTATCCTTTTCTCCCTTACCGATTTCTTTCCCTCTCTCTCTCTCTTTTCTCTGATCCTTTCCTCTCTTTCCCTCTGCAGCTATAGTCTTACAACCTGTGGTGATATTTCCTTTCTCCTGGTGATATTTTCTTTTTGCTTGTATGAACTTTTCTATTTTTGTGATAATTTCCTTTTCTTGTTACTTTCAAGTGTTACAGATATACAGAGAGAGAGAGAGAGAGAGAGAGGGAGAGAGAGAGAGAGAGAGAGAGAGAAGGAAGCGAGATGAAATATTTGAATCTGTTATGTTTGCGAATTTTTAAGATGAGGATTGATAATTTAGATAAATCAGACTATTGTTCTCATCTTGAGTGTTATTGCACGACGTTTCAGTCAGAACTCTAACGCAACTATCGCTAGACGTCGCATCCTGATTATGTTACCTAGCACCTTCTTTGATCTTCTGATGAAAAGCAGTAGGCTTCGAAATACCATGATATAAAGAGTTCTCACTTACCCTACACCTATATATATATATATATATATATATATATATATATATATATATATATATAGTTTTATATCGTCATTTTCTTTCTTTCTATACACACACACACATACACACACACACACACATATATATATATATATATAAAACAAAATAAGAACATCATATGGTGTATTTCATTATATGTTGCAATTGTTTCTTAACCATTTGGACAACTTTAACATTATATTATGAAAAAATATTTTTGGAATGTTTTTAAATGATATAATGTTTAAATTTGTCCAAATGGTTACAAAACAATTGTAACACATAAGGAGATACACCATATGATTGATTTTCTTATTTTATATTTTTTTTGTCTTGATTTTTGCAAATATTTTATATGCATGATCGATTATGAAAACCGATAATCATGAAGCTTAATTAATTGAGCTAATTAATTTTTACTTTGATTTTATTGGTACATAAACATTACCGAATTTTAATATATAAAAAATATTGGTAAAATATATTAGTAAGATATATATATGTGTATATGTGTGTGTATGTGTGTGTATGTGTGTGTGTGCACGCGTGTGTGTGTTTTACCTTTTTAATCTGCTTGGTTACACATGTTTTAATCACCGAGTCATGTTAATCGAAACTCAATAATCGAGACAAGTGTAACCAAGCAGATTAAAAACGGTAATAAAAACATATTTTGCTCTAAAGCAGTATTGAGCACTTTCCTCAGTTTTTTTTAGCATTTTTCGTTTACTCATTTATATATATATATATATATATATATATATATATATATATATATATATATATATATATATATATGATTTGTGACAATAAGTCTCCCAAAGATTCCAGTCCTCTTCGCACTCATCCAGTGGAGGGCTGGTTTGTGCTTTTTCTCCACGGTTTTCTCATCCTCCTTAACCCTTCCACTATTTGGCGCGGTGCCAGTTGTGCTGACGCCATTTTTTAGAGGGAGAAAGAGAAAGGGAGGGGAAAAGGGAAAAGAAGGGGGAAAGGGAGGAGACAAGGTGAAATAAGCACTTTTCACTTTTGGCATACCAGTTGTCTTGATTGCATTATTTTTCATTTCTGTTGCAATTTATATGTGCCCGGTTATAATTTGTCCCTTATGTGAACTAGTTTCAGCACTCAAAGGTTTTCTTTAAGATTTCAGTTGTTTTCAGTATTACCGTTTGTTGCATAATTTAACTCTTCCCATCGATTCCGATTTCTCTTAGCCTCCCCCCCCCCAGTTTTTTGGGGGACTGTTCCCAGTACTCCCACAATTATTACTTTTATATTGATTTTCTTTAGGTTCCATATTCCTTTAAATTCTCTGGCAATTTCCGCATATTATTATTATTATTATTATTATTATTATTATTATTATTATTATTATTATTATTATTATCATCATCCTTATTATTATTGTTATTATTATTATTATTATTATTATTATTATTATTATTATTATCATTTTACTTTATATATATAAAGTTGACCTTGTTTGTCTGTCTGATTGTCGGAGGAACGGTCTTTGCAAAACTGATCTTTCAATTTTTAGTCTACAAACTTGAATCTTGATATATAGGAGATTTGGACCTGTGGAATAAATTTGGTTTTTAGCTGATAAAACTAGCTGGTAATGAGTCAAAATTTAAAAAAACATGGAACTTTGGAGCCGTAAATCGACATGAAATGCTTATATGCGCATGTGCAAATATACATTTATAGGTTTTCCAAAATTATTTTTCAGGTTTTATATGAACATATTGCAAATGGTACCGAATGACACTGGAAAGATAGCTGGCGGCACCCAAGTCAAATCTTCTTTTACTTTCAAAATCACTAATATATATTGGGTACAATATAATAATCAATAGCGTATTGGCTCTATAATAATAAATACAAAATCTGTATCAGTTTAAATATATGTAAGCGTATTTTACGACCGGGCAACGCTGGGCGACCTGCTAGTACTAGTAAAATAGTAACTGCATAAATCAGATATCGTGTCTAGGTGGATGATGAATTCATCGCCATTTTTAATTCAAGATGGTCGCTAATTAATTGGTGAAAGGTTTACTTCAATTTATTTATTGGTGAATTTGTAAGGTAATGATTATCCTTTCAGAAAAACACACACGTGTAAAAAAAAAGTAATGATTCGATTTTTATGAGCAAAAAGAAAAACATTAATTCACGTGGATATCAAATATTGTTGATCTCTTTGTTTAGTACTTGCGAGAGTCAAAATTAGTGGTCTGCCGAGGAATTGTTTTAACATGGTAAAGCCTTAAGAAATACATAAATTCAAAGACATGAACGATACAATTACTGCAACGTTTGAAAATGAGAAAAACGGAATTTCTTATTTGCATTCACGAAATCAGTGCATTTAGCATGGCCGATCAAATTAAATTCTATTTCAAACTTAAGCGTGACCAACCAAAATAAATACTATTTCAAACTTGAGCGTTGCAGACTAACCAAAATGTTATTCCGCCCTAAAGCCTGACAGACCATCGGAATCACCATTGCAAATTTAAATGTGACAGACCAACGTAAGTAAACCTTTTTTTAAATAGCTTCCAAACTTTTGATTCTATTAAACAAGAAATTTCGACACATATTCGAGTTATTGTCAGAGTTGGCACATTTAAGCAACGTCGAGCTTGGCTTGTATTAAATGAGTGACCATTTTAGGAGTTGAAGTTGCTGAATGCAACACATATTTCTTCAAATTAATAAATATCGATACTTCCGTTCAGTCTCGAAAGACAAAGGATATCCTCTGTAGGGGCAGCTGCGAATGTAATTTTAAGGCAAGGGTTGCACAATCCCAAACGTCAGATCTCCTGAATCGGCGCTGTTTAAATCCAGTGGTAAGGAGAAGTCCAGGACGACTGGAAACAATGCCGAGATAAGCGGAGAGCACATATAGCAGCTGGAAGTCCCAAATGGTCACCCATTTAGTACTGACCAGGTTCAATGTTGCTTAACTTCGGTGATACAGCGGAACCGGTGTATCAACGTGATTATGCCGTATAATAAAGATCAGTTTGATAGAAAATATGTGCGTACGCCAACTGGGCTTTTCTTTCGGCCCCAATCTACCGGCTTTTAGTCCATTGCTGAGGCAGCTTCCTCTCTGTTGGCTGAAATATGGTCGTGTAATGTTCTAAGAGATCCACCCTCCTATGTTTTACCTTCTCACCCTGTTAATTTATTGCTATTCACCTGAGGCGATCCTATCGAAGAATATCAACGGGGCTGCTCAGGAATAGTTGTCAGACCAGAATATGTTTACGCTTCCGATATAAGAGAAACGATGGTTGAGATGCCATAAAAAAGTAATAATCGACACATTTTCATGAATATTTAACATTAAGATTTAACGTGCAGTTATTTTTTTATGTGTATAGATTAGTGTTAAGACGATTAATCGGAATCGGGAATCGGAAAAAGTAGAACTTTTGGATCTATTGAAATCGGTATCAAAATCTAAAAATTGAAACTAATTTTGCATTCCAAACATTTTAGAAATGCAAAAATGAAAAAAATCCGTGAAATTAAAATCTATAGATTAACCATCACACGCGTATTTCATTGACGTTTGCGAAAGTATGTGCACGCATTATATGATTTTTAGGGTAAGCCAAACATTAAATATTGGAATCCTCCCGTCACTAATCTAATATATGAAAGGCAATCTGTCTGTCTGTCTCCATATTATTAAAGTTTATCTTCTCCGAAACTAAAAGTCGCAGAGAGGCGCTAGGTGCTTCAAATGATTGGATTTTTTACGGATCGTTCTTTTATGGGTCTTTAGCCGATTAAAATAGTTTTAAAAATGGGTTAAAATAGTTTTAAAGGGATTAAAATAGTTCTAAAGGGATTAAAATAGTTTTAAAAATGGGTTAAAAACGAGTCAGAATTGAAAAATCGTCATAGATTTTGTACATTCATCTTAGTTTATTTTTAATTTTTAACCAGTTCATATGCGTGTCGCGACAGTACACTGGTGACGTCACTATTTTTTTATGTTTCGATTCTAGCTTATGATATCCAAAACTTTTGAAATCATGACTCTATAATGATATATACGAAATGTGGACGAATTAAAATATCATATTTAAGCGTATTTTACGGCCGAGCAAAGTTACACACACACACACACACACACACACACACACACACACACACACACACACACACACACACACATATATATATATATATATATATATATATATATATATATATATATATATATAGTAAGTTATAAAATATATATGGCGATTAAGCTACACTGAATATTCCGCTAGTGTAGCTTAATCGCCATATATATTTTATAACTTACTAACAAGCTCTACCTACGTATTGAGCACTTTTGAAGTAAATACTTAAAGTTTATGCATAAATTTATACTTTCGTATATTAATTTTATGTGAGTAAATGAAGTTTATATATATATATATATATATATATATATATATATATATATATAGAGAGAGAGAGAGAGAGAGAGAGAGAGAGATGGAGAGAGAAAGAGAGATAGAGAGAGAGAGAGAGAGAGAGAGAGAGAGAGAGAGAGAGAGAGAGAGAGAATATTTAAAAGAAAAACGTCTGAATGTGACAGATGTATATTTAATGAAATGAATCGGAATAAAATTGTAATGAAAAAAACTTACTTGATTCTGCTTTTTTCTTTTCTTCTTGTATTTTCTTATGTTTCCTCCTTGTTATTTTCCTTCATTTCCTTTTCTTTCTGGGAGTGTAATTCTTTATTATTTTTATTTATTTATTTTTTTTTTTTGGTGTATTCTTTGTCTTTCGATCCTTTCTTTTCTATATCATTCTCCTTCTTTGTATTATCAGGTTCTTTTGTTTTGCAAGACTTTCTTTTACCACATAAGTTTCGTTCCTTTCTTTTTCTGTTTTTCTTTTTCTTTCTTTCTTCCGGTTCTTTTCTTTCTTTCTTTCTTTCTTCCCGTTCTTTTCTTTCTCTTCCTTTATTTTCGTTGCGTTATTTTCCTTTTTCTTTTTTTTTCTTTTTTCTCCCAAATATTTCTTTCTTTCCTTCTGTGTTATTTTTATGCAGTCACCATCGTCGTTTTTTTTTTCTTATCTCTCTCTCCCTCTTTTATCTCTGATAAATTAAAACAAGTTAAACAGTTGTACCACACATGTATTTATATATATAAATACATGTATATATATATACACACACGCACACATATATATATAAAATCAAATCGTTGTCACAACCTTGCTGTACCTTTTCTTTTCAACAAATATTCACTTTTTTTTGTTTCTTCAAGATTCCAGCATTTGCGTTTACAAATCTGTCGGCCATTTTGTTTTCCATCCGTCATCCAATGGGCGTTTCGGTTTCAATTCCCTCTCCGTTTGTCGTTCGTTGCCAGCTCTCTTTGGCGCTCGCCGCTTCTATTCATTTGTACATAGCTATTTAGCATTAATAAAACAAAATCCAACTTTAAATTCCAGTTCAAGTACCGACAATTTGGACGAAATATGATTGCCTGTTATCTTGGACAACTTTAACGGAAGATATATATCCAGTATCTATTTTTTGTGTTATTTATATTTATGTGTGGCACGACAGAGAGAGAGGTCACTTTGTCTCCTTGACTGGTCAGCCGACCGGCTACGGCAGAACTTCTACTCCACATATGCGACCAATCAGGCTCCTTTAGGCACTAGAGGAAACTCTTGGCGATACATGTCAATGTAATTACATTGGGAAGCATTGCACGCATCACACACGCACGTACACACATACACACGCATAAATATATATAGAAAGAGATATAAAGGCGACATACACGCATCTAGATGCATATAATTAAACATGTACACAGACACACATACGATAGACAAATAAGTATACAAATACGCACGCAAATGTATATAATATATACGTACTATATACATGTACACACACACTTGCACGTATATACAAATAATTGTGTACACACACACACACACACACACACACATATATATATATATATATATATATATATATATATATGACAAAATAAATTATCACATAAGTCTTGAATAGCCTAGATAGAATATTAGTAAACGAAGACAACTAATGGCGGCTAAAAAGTTTACATTTAAATATCAAATGTTCAAATGAAAATAAATACAATAGAAGTTATTCCTTAATCTATGGTGTTTTGCAGATTTACGGTTTTCTCATCAAAGTCCAAAGGTGTAAAAAAAAATTCTGGAACTTTAAAAATTAGAGATTTAGAATTTGATTTCGTAGAAATTGATTGTGGGAAAGAAGTTATATACCATAATTAATTAAATACATCCCAACTGCGATTTTGTGTATGAAAACTGAAATAAATTATAGCGAAAACTTGTTAGAGACAAATTTGCTATTCATAAAAATGTGATTATATATATATATATATATATATATATATATATATATATATATATATATATATATATATATATATATATATATATATATATATAATTATTTACGATAATAATTATTAAATACCTACAGACACTAGTGTTTTATCCTTTCGGGAATCATCAGTGCAGAGTGTCACAATTAACACCAATCGATAGATCCTGATCCGGCAATTGAAGCTATCCCTGACTTCATTAGCAAAGTTCACTTCCATTCAGCTACCGTTAACCGCGGGAAACGATGTTGAATTTTTAAACATATATATATAATGTGTGTGTGTCTAAAAATAAAATAAAAATACCAGCGATGGTTGACGTTATATTGTTTTAAAAAAAGAAAAACCGAATGAAATTATGAAATAATCAACGTTTCGTCCCTATTTCAGAGGACATCTTCAGGATATTAAAAGTAAAAATGCAAGAAAAGAAAAAGATCATAGACCACACGAAAATGAGAAGAAAAAAGTGTTTAACTCCTACCCATATCGGTAAGGACAAACATATGTGTGTGTATGGGAAGGTTGGGTTGTTAAATGTCTATATATACACTTTTAAAAATGCGCCATGAAATGTAAAAAAAAAAACGAAAAAAGTAGGTGGAAATTAAAAAAAAAAAAAGACGGAAGCATAGCGTTTTGAAATATAGTAAGACTTTTTTTATAACGTCATGTAGCCGTTAATATATTTTAGAAGATATGATGCAATTCATATTTTTTTAACAAATATATCTGTTATGATTCTAATATGGCTGTGTAATTGAAATGAAATGCGTGTATTTTTGTTATGTAATTTTTTGATTGAGGTCATATGATATAATTATTAGAGAATGTGTTTCCAGTGTGTGAGAGGGTTAACCTGTGTCTACTATTAGATTATGTTCTTTTAATAGAAGTTTACTTATTAATGGCGATACGTTATAGAAACCTGCACGTTGTTTAATTGTGCTTGAATTTGCGATAAGCGCTTAATCAAGAAGTCTCTGTCGCGGTTTATTTTAAATAAATTTAACTATTTTTGCTTGTTTGAAGTCACAAGTATGATTATGCTGCAATACATGTGAGAATAATGCATTTGGAGAATTGCTATTTCTTATATCTCTTTTTTATTTATTGAACCTTTTCTCTAATAAGTTCACTGAGTATTACCAACGTATCTATGATGGCAATTTTGGTAATGAACAGTGTATACGCCTGCATTGGAAATTGATTTGTTTCGGAAATGTTTTTGTCATTTTTAATGTTTGTTTTATAGTTGGTGCTGTGGTTTGTATGATTTGAAATATTTTTGAAATGGAACAAGGTCATACATGCCATTACATGAAAAATGTATTTTCAAATATTTGTACCGGTGTTTTGTTTTGTTAATTTCATTCGTCCAGAGAAAGTACACAATAAAGACGAAACGTTGAACACATAATTTGGTTTGTTCCCATGTTATCTCTCTCCTTCTCTCTCTCTCTCTTTCTCTCTCTCTTTCTCTCTCTCTTTCTCTCTCTCTTTCTCTTTGTATATATATATATATATATATATATATATATATATATATATATATAGTGCAAAATTTTGTTGAAAATTCAAGGACTCACATTTTCTTTTTTTATAACGTTCGTTTATTTCCTGAAGAAAATAAACGAAGGTTATATTTAAAAAAAAAAAAAAAAACGCAGTCTTTGAATTTCCAACAAACTTTTGCACTATATATGCTCTACACCTATTAAATAGATACATTGAGCTTAACTCCAAATTAACGGTGGCTGGTTTTAAAAATAATAATCTAGACCCATTAAACGAAAACGGTATACATTTAAATTAACGACATTCCAAAAACAAACTTAACTTGTCATATAAATATGTGTGTGTGCGTGTGCAAATACATATATTATTTAAAATTCTTTCAAATTCACAAAAAGAAGTTGTTAAGTTAATAGTTCAATAGTGTATACATTAGTAGCGCTCATAATTTAATAAATATTGCAAATTTGCTTAAAACACATTTTTATCATACAATTGGTTTTTCCCATTTTTTAAAACACGTTTCTTCTTTATAATAGCTTCAAGATATTTCAAAAACATTCCTGATTAATTTTCTCCTCATCAAATTACGCATCGTTCTTAAATAAAACAGAACAGTTATCACCAAAATTGTTAACTTCATTTTAATTTAATAACCCCTTTTTTTCTAAACAGATTTATGAATAAAAAATCTAGTTGCATTTTTATGTAAGTAAATAACCCAAACGAATATTTAACCCCCCCCCCCCAAATGGCGACATCTTCCATTGTAATGTCCTCCATCAGTCTTGTGACAAAGATGAAATATAAAGATTATATGAAAAGCGATGAAAGTTTTTTAAACGTATTTTCTAAGTTTTCCTTAATGCGTTTTTATTTTCTTTTTTACTAATTTTTTTCATCTCATCAAATCACTATAAAATCTTATTCACGCCATTTTTGTTTCGATTAAATTACGGTATTTATTTTGATTCCACCAACAACGACCATTGGCTTTCACTAGCATTTCGGCGATAATAAGCCTTCAAAATGTCCCAATCCACTTCGCACGCATGCAATGGAGGTCTGTTTTCTGCTTTCTCTACTCGGTCTTTTCAGCTACCTTAACCCTTCTCGACTATTTGGTGCCAGTTGATGCCGACATTACAGCTTTTTCGGAAGAGGAGAACAAATTTACAATTGTACGGTTTCATTTTTCTCGATTTCATGTGGTGTTCCTCTATTTTTTTTTTTTTTTTTGCTTCTGTTGCATTTCTATATGTCCGATTTACGTTTGTAGCTCATATATATAAGATTCTGCATTCAAAAGTTTTCCTTGTTGTTATCATTGTATATTCTCGTTTCATTGTTGTTATCTGTTGTATATTCTCAGTCATCCTCTTGATTCCAATCTCTCCCATTCTTTTTTCAAAGATTTTCGTTATCGTTCCTAGCGCTCCTACTATTAGTAATATTATCTTTACTTTCTTCATTTTCCAGATCCCTTTCAGCTCTCTGACCAGTTCCGTGTATTTGCTCTGCTTTTCAGTCTCCTTGATCTTCATTCTGTGGTCTGCTGAAACGGGAAAATCTACAATCTGGCAAGACTTTTTCTTATTGTTTTATGAGATCCGGTCTTCTTGCTTGGATGGGTCTATCCGTTTGTATATCTATGTCCCATAGGATCTTGTGACTTTCATTTTCCTGTTTGTGTCTGCGTTCAAGATGCAGTTGTTTGCATAATTGACAACATAGTGCCTTCCCCAGTTGATTGTGTCTATTTTTATAATCTTTTTGGGCTAGTTTGCTGCATTCATTTATTCTGTAGTTGATTGTTTCGTCTCTTTATCCGCAGTCTGTATTTGTCGCTTTCTTGTCTTGATGATTCTTCATTTGATGTGGTTGGTTCTCATTGCGTTATCTTGTGCAGTTGTTATAAGTGATTCAGTTTACCTGTTTAGATTTCCTTTTTGTAGCCGTTTCTAAATGTTTCCATTCGTCTCTTCTTTTGTAATCCTTATGAATCGTCCATGTAGCTGTTTTTCTTCCAATTTTTAGTTCCTTGTTTTATTCCTCGTCGCTTTTTCTATCTTGTTTGCTTCTCTCATATCTCTAGTTGCGGTAATTATTCTTTAGATGTTCTGCATTATATATTTTTCTAATCCTTTTTCGTGTTACTTACACAGTCTTCTATACAGACCAGCCCTCTTCCTTTTTCCTTTACACATAATATAATCCTTTGAGTGTAGTGCATTGTGCATCGTCATGAGTTTCCTGGTCTTTTGATCGAGATTTCTTAGTTCTCCTTTTGTCCAGACAAACGGTCCAGAATATCTTATTAGTGAGACTGCACATGTGTTTATTCCTGTAATTAGGTTTCGAGGAGTTTTCTTGCTCCTGGTGTATTCCTTTCCTATTTTCTCTTTCATTTCTGTTGCTTTGATGGCGTTACTTCCAGTACTCCCAAGTATTTGTAGCTATCATGTTCACCTAGTGCACCCATTTCTGTTTGATCGGCCAGTACTATACCTACTTTTGCTTCTAGTTTTCGCCTCCTCATGGTCAGCACTTTCCATCCAGAATTCCATTTGGATATCCTGGCTAAAGATTATGGTCGTATTTATTAGTGTTTCTAGTTCTGTCTTTATTTTTGAAAACAGTTTGAGGTCATCCATGTACATTAGGTGATTCATTTTTTCTTCTGTGTTAGTGAACTTGTATCCGACTTAGCATTTTCTTAGGATGTTGTTCAGAGGCATCATTGCTATAATGAACAGTAATGGTGATAGGGAATCACTTTGGAGTATCCCTCTTTGTATGATGATTTCAGTTATGTGTTTTCCATCATCTGTCAGTTTGAGTCTCCCTGACTTCTTTTCGTATGGACACTTTTATCGATAGTACACACATGAAACGAAGTCATCTCCCCCGACTGCAATACACTTGTACCGTTTCAAAAACTTCTGGAAGACCTCATGAAAGTTCTCTTGTGTGAGCATGTCAATGACTCTCGTCAAAGCCTCTTCCATCTCCTCAATTGTCTCATAACGACAGCCTCTTAGGTTTTCCTTATGTTCTAGCTTAGAGAATAATGAAAATCATAGGGAGAAAGGTCTGGGTTATACAGAAGGTAAGGAACTGTCTTGATGCTCATCTTGGTGAAAAGGTCTGTGAAACTGGTGCATTGTCCTGGTGGAAATGCCACTGAACCGATTTGAAGTGTGCTGGCCTCTTCCGATGGAATCTCTTTTTGAACTCCTTTAAAGCCTCAACACAATATTCCTTGTTCCCACTGGAAGACTGCTGTCTTCCAGTGGGAACTCTGTCTCTTGGTCTTTGCGTAGATCAAGCTTTCGCCATATGTCACCAAAGCATCAATAAGTGTGATATCTGAATTGATCAGCTCGACCATCTACCTGCTATTATGACAATGTATTTTATCCTGATCTTGATTATGTAGTAGAGCCGACATCTATTCGATGTAGCCGCCTTCAGCTTCAATCACCGACTCGATATGGGTCTGAAACTAAAAATCTGCCTTTTCCAAAAGTGTCGGCGAGAGCTCGGCGGATGACGGCGATCAACCTGGCTTTGGTGTTGTGGGAGGTCATGTTGGTGATGTTCTCGACGTATGACTAAATAAAGTAGTCCAGCGGGTTCAGGTCGGTGAAGGAACGGGACCAGTGAGATAAGGCTACAAAGTCGTAGCACTCCTTCTGAAGCCAAGCCTGTGTCTCTTTGAACTTGTGGGCCGGCACCGAGCCAGGCTATCATGCTCAGTGTTTGCCAGCGGCCATCTGATAGCACCAGAGGATCATCGCACTCTTCAGCACATCCAGGTATACTGTGGTGTTGACTTTCAAGCCGACTTTGAAGATATGTACCATGATGTGGCCCTCACTTGAAATTACACCAAAGACCGTAACCGTGTCTGGAAACTTTGTTTTCATCACCCTGGGGATGTCGCTATTATTCCTGGCAATCCAATGATGGATTTTTAGGGGTCGGGCAATGGCCCTGTTGTCATAAATTGCATAATGGCAATAACATATTGAATTTTCAAGAGTCTACGACAATTTTAAATGTCTATACAAAAAAGTATGAAACTTATTATAGGCGCCTCGTATAAAATCAATCTTTTTCTGATCATTTTATGGTTCTTTATCCCTTTCTCCCATTCTCTCTTTCTCTCATCAGCTACGAGTTAAATAGTATTTACAATCCTTATCTTCTTGCTGTGTTTTTTACCAATCGGATAAGAATCACACATTTGCTCTGTAATGTATCGTAGCCCCTGAATAACAATCTGTCTTATTTGAGATCAGTTGAACGATTATCATTATTGGTTTGTTAACTGTTATATTGAAAAGGGTATGCAAAGAAAATATTTTGAAAGAAATGAATGTTTAGCTAAAATATTTATGTTAAAAATCTAGCGGAGGAATTTTAACTTAGATTTAGGAATGTTTATGAATGTTTATTGCAGAGATATTTATGTAATTAAATAGATTTATGAATTCAGTTTATGAAATCAGTAAACAATGAAAGAGTAGGTTTTAATATATAGACTAGTAAGAGGCAGGGAACGTAGCAGCTGCCCACAAGAGGAGGTTGACTTCGTCAGTTGTGGAAACATTCGACTGAGCTAACATAAAAATGATGTAAGAAGTAAAGAGAGAAAGTAAATCCCCGAGGGAAATATCTAATAATGAAAATAAAAATAAATGAGGAAAAACAAAAAAAAGTTAAAGCTTGACAGTGAAATGTTTTTTTTTGCAGTGTGTAAGAGACAAAAGGAGTCACAACCTAAGGTTAGTAGTCGGTTATCAAGCGGCCATTGTGTGCTCATGTGTTATGTTTATTTAACCCGTCCAAAACAAATGACTGTTACCTTACGTGAACTCTGTTTGAATATGTGTAAACAGGCACATACATCACGAACATTTATAACCACTAGACGATACACGAGCATCGGTTTCATGCACACGTATATTTTGTAGGTCTTTTAAGAAGAAAAAGATAATTCAAAGAATTTTGTAAACAACAGTAGATAATAATAGATGATAATCAGACCGTGCAAAATCTCACGTATAAAAAGGATACAAAACCTCCCAGTCAAGTTGTCCAATCTTGTTTAAATGTTTTGCTTTATGAGAATGGATAACCATGATGAAATGCAACTTTCTTGTGATTCAAAGCCATTCTCTTTCTTCAGTAGAATGTTTAAATATTCTAATTGTTGAAAATAATGGCATTGGATTGTAACTCATATGGATCTCACTCCGCCTCTATTTTAATTTCATATTGTCGGATTTTATCCATTTTTAATAATCACACGTATATTTATATAGACTAGACGTGCTTAAACGCACGTATATATACTCATTGTATACAAACTCATTCTATAACAATTCAAGCATAAAATACTTTATCAAAATTAACTCAATTGAGCATAAATAACAAAAAAGTTATGCTACGAAATAAAACAACAATATAATTCAGTCAACAAAATTGACAATTCAACTTGAAAGCAATTAGTTGGTGCTAATGTACTTTACTCCTAAAAATGAAAGCGCATAGAATTGTCATAATTATAAGTCACTTCAATGGGGGTGTCGTTGTAGTTGAATTCAACTAAGGGTTAGCACATCAGTTGCTATGTACAATAAGTGGGTCCTTCGCAATAAAACGTTTGATGCTTAAAATATTTTCTTCCGATTTCAGGAATATATAACCGATGATGTTGTCGAACATATCGTCTAAATGTACGTTGGTAATACTTAAGGTTGAAATCTATCTATCACGCTTAAGGTTGCATATTTTTTTACGAGTTCACGTCGCCGTATAGGATGCTATGTTTGCCTGTCGCGATGTCTGTCACAATTTCAAAGTTGGAAACAACACTTTCAACGATAAACGCGTAGATTAAATAGGCCTATTTTAATAAGTGATCCGTTTATTTATTTTCTGAAGGAATTGTCAACCTGTCTGGTTACATTTCTCTCTTCTCTTCTCTCTCTCTCTCTCTCTCTCTCTTTATCTATCTATCTATCTAGCGCCCCCTTTCTCTCTCATTCTCTCTCTCTAAAACCAAAAAAAATCGAGACATTGTCTTCTACGTATAATTTTAACATTAATTGCTTGTTTATTGCCGTCTAAAACCCTCAGGCTAATCCTTTTCACAGTAATGCTATTTTTATTCCGCCTGAATGGATCAGAGTGTTATGAAATAGGTAGAAGAGAATAAATTATCGATCTATCGATCTAGCTATCTGTCCATCTCGATCTATCTATCTAACTGGAGAGGTAGACAAGAGATGGATATGATGAATATTTATAAAACCTTTCAAAATATAACAAAGCTAGATCATAGACAAGTTTACCGGAAGCTCTTATCAGCTGATCGGATCTACGTGTGAGTCACGTGATCAGGTTAGCTGGAGATCATAGAGGAGTGGGAACTTGGGATTGAAGCAGAGCAGTTGGGCTTTACGGTTGTCTTTCCTCTCCTTTTGGGAGAGAGTGACGTTTCTCTCAATGTAGACAGTTAAGATCAAAAGCAAAGAAACTCACTTTCTATTCTTCTGCGCGACATCCTGGAAAGTGAAATAGAAACTAATATAAAAACCAATCATTGTCTTGGAGTCAATGCGTTTCGTCCAAAAGGTTCCAGCCCCCTCCAAGAACAAGATAAAAGCGGGATGGACCAGGTTCAGTGAGCAGAGAAGATAAAGGCATGTCGAAGATACAAATATGACACCCACACGCACGCATATGAACATTAGACGATCACGAAACATAACAATGGGTTCAGAAAATGAAGAACCACTGATAGACATTTAGTGACACATTTAAGACACGTCACAAACAAACACGAAACGTATACACCCGTTTACATGGGTGCCGTTCAAGAGGAAATTGATTTGAAATCTGCGTCTATCTGTTGCATATATTGACAGTGTGAAGAAAGCAACCGTTGTCATGAACGTGCGTTAGAAGCAGAACTATGTCAATGAATTCCTGACAAAAGTGCATTGAGAATAGTACTGACTATGTAGAAACAACCTAGACGAAATGCGGCCACTTAGCAAAATAAAAAAAAATGGGGCAAACAAATTTTATACATTTTATTGCACTAAAAGCTATATTGAACAAAGAACAATTTTACAAGGTAACTTAAACGAGACTAATAACACAGAACAAGACATTTACTTTAATAAATGCTTAGTATGGAATCGCATTTACTTTTGATTTCTTTAAAAGATCAATCCTTTAAGACATGTTCTCAACCAAAGTGGAACACTGAAGAGAAGATGCTATTCCATTCGCTTTGCACAGCTTCCCACAGTTTGTCATTTTTCTCAAAAGTTATTCCGGTCAATGCACGGAATATTATGGACCAAATATTCTCGATTGGGTTTAAATTGGGGCTTTGACTTGGCCAAAATGTCACATTAATTGAATTATCAGGAAACTATTTTTTGTGACTTAAGCAGTGTGCGCAGGAGCATTATCATGTTGAAAAATCATGTTCTGGGATATTTTCAGCTTCTGGGTACTCAGTAACAGTCCTGTTTCTCTTATTCGAATGCATTCCTTTGCATTGATTGACTTCTCACATCTAATAAATTCCCCAACTCCTGCTGCAGTAAAAGTTCCCCATACCATTATCCCTCCATTTAACTGTCGATTTCTTCAGTTCTCCGATTGCACCGTTCGGGAGCATCGGGAGAATCACTAACAAGAAAATATCTTGATTTATCTAACCAGAAAACATTCCTGAACCAGTTTGTATCTTTCTTGCCATAACCTGAGAAAAATCTCTTTCTATCATCGATGTTCTTCTAAGATAAAAATGGTTTCTTTGCACACCTTTTATAGGAACATCCCGTTTCTTTCATTCGTCTAGATATTGTATATCTAGAAAGAGAATTTCCAGCCCCTGTTTTGAATTCTTTGCAATGGTCAACATAAGTTTTCTTTCGATCTTTCAAAACAGTTAGTTTAAGCCTGTGGTCGTCCTTCATAGTGGATGCTCTAGGGCGACCAGATTCAGATTTCCTTTTTACTAAGCGTTCGACTTCGAACCTTTGACCAATTCGCTTTACTATAGAAAGAGATGTTTTCACATTTTCTTTTCTTAAAATATCAAAAATCTGCTTGTAAATCATTTTGGACTGCCTTAATCCTGCAATTCGGTTTTTTATATCCTCGCCAAGATGCGGTCTTACCATTTTTTAAATTAATTTTTCCACTTATCATATGCTATAATAATAATGATCTACAAAATAGAAATTTTCAGTTAAAATTAACAATAATTCATTGAAAAATATTAAAAAAACGATTTCTTCCTTCTTTCCTTCTTGGCCAATTTTTTTTTTTTGCTCATGAGTGTATTATCTATAAATATCTATGAGTTCTAGAAGCATGTTAAATATATTCAACAGAAACAAAAAGAATACCTGAGAAGAACAAGAAAAGTCGTAGAAGTCAAATTATATAGAAAGCTGACAAAAAGAATGAATACCTGTGTGGTATCACTAAGATATTCTGGACCCTTCATAGGTGGAACAAAAAAATTACTTGGAGCGAAGACTAGGAAACTAATGACTATGAACAATGCAGAGAATTCGAAGAATGATACTAATCGTATGCAAAAAGGAAGGGAGGAGGACCAATACGTGTAGAAGACTGCGTCAGCGTAATCATAAGATAACTGTGAAACGCATTAACAAAAATATTGATAACATATTTATTTATTTTGCAATCATAACGTGAGGTCTTCGTTAATAACCAGCAAATATGACGTTTTATTTTATCAGAGATTAATCCTGATTTTCAAGTCGAATATTATAAAAATTTAAACAGCAAAATAAAATATTAATATTTATTTTACGGCTGACACCAGGAGTACGCAGCGGTTCTTATTCATATCCGGGCAACGCCAAATTAGTGTGATGTTGCTTAATAGTAATAGTATATATATATATATATATATATATATATATATATATATATATATATATATATATATATATATATATATATATATACTAGCAGTTCCGCCCGACTTTGTTCGGGCCCTATATAATGTTCATAAGGTTATGTGCATATGTATATATTAAAAAGTGTGAATATGTAAAGTAATGCCTTTCTGTATACTATTCTTCCTTAACTACTATTGAAAAAAGGCAGACATTTTCACTTTTATAGATAGATAGATAGATAGATAGATTGGATGCTATATATAGTAATGATTTCAAAAGTATAAAAAAAGACTCATACGCCACCACCAACAATCGAAACCAAAACGTTCAGCTCACGATTTATTTTGCCTCTGCCGTCAATGACTGGGCTATGAAAACATGTTTACTGCAAAGCTAAAAATTAATACATGAACCAATAGCTACTACGTTATGCATTCGTAATGCCGGTCTTCGACCTTCACTTGGCAAATTTCATTTTTTTAAAAAAAAGTTTCCGGGCTAAAACCCAAATATAAAGTTATGCATGGATTCATATACCTATATATGAAGTTTCATGCCTGTAGGCCAAAAACTCTAGGAGGAGTTTGGTAGACAAAATTTGTTAAATAAAAATCTATACGTATACATAAATATATATGGAAACAATTATGTGTTTACTATAAACTTTTTACGCAAATATTATGCAAGTATAAATCATGTAAAATATCTGCATGAATATAATTACACTTAATAGTTAACAAAACCGAAGCAACTAACAGAGAATTAATTAAAATGAATGTTTAAAAGAATATGCAGATTAGCTAGATCTTTTGTTAGTGAATGCAATTCCACAACCCATATATAAGAAAATTGCATTTTATTTTTAAATAAATACAAAAGAGGGGGTTAATATGAATATCAATACACACAAAAGAAAAACGAATTTTAGGAGTATATATATATATATATATATATATATATATATATATATATATATATATATATATATATATATATAGTTATTCACTTTTTACCCATTTGAACTCTATATTTTTACACAAGAACATTTAATTCCATAGATTGGAGTTTACTTCCGCTCTTCAACACAAGATATGTCTACATGAACTTTTCAGCATTACCCCAATTCCGGATATTTTTAAAGAGATTCGAAAAGATATCTCACTGAACTTTTGAATATCACTGAATATTTGTAACCAAAATTATTCGATACTTCTAAGAATTTTTTTTTCATTTTTTTCATAAAGTTATTTGTCAAAAACTTTTTATTCAAATGCTTTCAAAAAGTGAGCTAACCAGCAAAAATAGATACACCTTTTGCTAAAATTTTTCTTCTGAGGAGTAGAGACTATCTTTGAAACTCCATGGAATAAGGAAACTTTCACCTTTTTTTCGTATTCCTTGTTTTGAATAAAATACTGTAAATTCAATAATACAATACCTTAACGTTATATATATATATATATATATATATATATATATATGTATATATATATATATTTATATATATATGTATACTAGCAAAAGTACCCGTTGTTGACTGGGTTCAAAAACAGCCTACAGAAAATGGACTCTGATTTATGAAAGTATGATAGGTTATGAAAAGGAAGGGTTATAACTTTGGGTTGAATTTGGGGGTATCAAAACCAAAGCAAAATATGATGAAAGTAAAAATAAAATAGATAAACCCCATAATTTATTATACCATACCATACCATACCATACCATACCTGTTCATACTGAAGCACTTATCACAATATTCTGTGGATCTATATTAAAAAAAAAACTTGTTAAACTTTGTGACATGTTTCCATTCTATGGAGGTCAGGTGCGAACGAACACTCCATAATTTTATTATACCATACTTCTTCAAACTGAAACATAATTATCAAAATATACTTACGCAGATTGATATGAAAAGTCTTTATTAAAGTTTGTGCCTATTTCCATTTTATGGAGACCAGGCGCGAACTCAGACCCCACAATTTAATTATACCATCCCTATTTAAGTTAAAACATACTTATCAAAGTATTCTTATGTACATCTATATCAAAAACACTTGTAAACGTTTTTTTTTTAATTTTTAAATTTTTTATTTCCATACTTTGTGGACCAGGCGCGAACGCAGACCCCACAATTTTAATGAACCACCGTTCTGCCAGATCAAACATACCCATTCCTGTGTCTGGATACATCTATCATTATATGTAATCAGTTTTTTAAAATAGTCAACCATATAGGAGCCTATTCGTGACCACACACACACACCACACACACACACACACACACACACACACACACACACACACACGTACAGACATTCAGCTTTATATTATAGATATATATGAAAAACACAATCAGTGTTGTCAGAGTTAAAACGTTTTCAAAAAAAAAACATTTCTTTCACTTTAAACTACCCCATTGATTACTGTACACGCAATAACCTTTATCCCCTAGTAGCTTTCGGGCCTTGATAAATGGTGAATACATTGTAAATATGTATATATATATATATATATATATATATATATATATATATATATATATATATATAGAGAGAGAGAGAGAGAGAGAGAGAGAGAGAGAGACATACTGTTTTAACAAAAACCAAGACTTCAAGAAATGGGTTGATAGCAACAAAAAGTGTATTTCATTGTTAGTTATAATTGTTTCAAGACCATTTGGACAAATTCAAACAATATGTCGTTTGAAAATTTTAACAAGAACAGCCTTTCTTCAGACTTATTAAATAAAAAACACTTTAACGATGAGTATTAAAGAAAAGAAACATTTTCTTTATGAGGAACACTTTACCTCTGTCGCATCCTTTGCAAAATAATTTTTTAAAGATTTATATATCTACTTATTTTCGTATCTTTATTTAAAAAAATAAAATAAAATAAAAAATAAAATTTCAAACTGAATATCTTTTTAAAGATTTATATATCTACCTAGTTTCGTATCTTTATTTAAAAAAAAAACGAATTTCAAACAAAATATCAAACGATGTTACCACTAATTACCTATGCCCATTAAATGTTTTATTAATACGATTTATCGATTTCTTAAATTAGATTTCTATATTTCTTTATCTAAATTAACTTTTTTTAATATTTATTTTTTAATTTTTCCTTTTCCCTTTTTAATTTTTAATTTTATTATTTTTTAAACCGGACTAATCAACTAAGTTAAATCATTACGAAACCACGTAAGTTTCGTATCGGGAATTTGCTCTGTTTATTTACAAAATTATCTGCATGCTTATTTATGCGATTTAGGGCAGGTTTTAGTTTAAAACAATAAGGAAATAAATCTAAACATTAATTGATATTTAGTTCTTTTAAAATCAAAGATCTCGATCTATTTATTATTTTATCTTTTTTTATTTTATATTTTTTAATTTTATATTTTTGTATTATATATATATATATATATACACACACACACACATATATATATATATATATATATATATATATATATATGAACAAATGATTAATAAAACATGTTAAAAACATCTTGAAAAAGAGTTAAAAACATATTTAATTTTAAAAAGGAAGCACAAAATAAGTGGGTATATATATATATATGTACACACACACACACACACACACACACACACACACATATATATATATATATATATATATATATATATATATATATATATATATGTATAGTGCAAAATATACATATAGTGCAAAATTCAAAAACTCACGTTTTGTTTTTATAACCTTCGTTTATTTCCTGGATTTTCCCATTACAGCTGTTTCATTAATGAGTTGGCAATTTTACGATTTATGTTTCCGTAAATACATCCGATCCCCACCAACTTTTTCAGATGTTTACCCATTAGATTTTTACAACAAATGGTATATTTTTAACACGCTGGGCATATATTATTCGTCCTCTCCTGTTAAGATTTCTGATTATCGGATAGTTTAGAAGTAGAAGGGAGATAATTCTGTAAGTCCGGAATTTTAAAAAATTAATTGAAGTTATAAGATACAAAAATTCTAATAATTATTCCTAACAATAAAGGGGAAATAACCTGGGCCGTTTGGTGTATCTTGTTTGGTAAATTCCTGATATTCATTTATGATTAATTTATTAATTCAACGGATCCAATTAGAATTAGGCTAATTTATTCAAAATATAAGTTTTAAAAGCATATTTTAACCATGATACTAATTTTATTACCATAAATTAACCTACGTTTGCCAACAAACCATAATTTGATGAGGTTATGCATGGCTTCAATACAAAATAATGCTTCCAGAATTGAGTTCTAAAATACTTATCTGATAGTAATACATGTCCCATTAATAAGTATTCTAATATTAAAACTAATCTTTAGCTCCATGTATGGTTTACTTCAATGAAAGTGGGGGTTAACCTTGTTTTTTTTATTAAAACAAATAGATTAACATCTAAAACCTATAATTTTTCAAGTTTTACTGGTTCAAAACTAATATCAATTAATCCCCATTCCTTAATTACTATTTTTCTTTTCCCTTTTCCCATTTTCTCTTTTTACTTCCTTTTTTTTCTTTTTGCTAATTATTTGTTAAACTATTTCATTTATCTGGAAACGGCATCAACCACTTCGCTATCAATATGACTAAAAAAGTGTTCCCAGTTTCGAGACAGTATTGCTAATCCTTGTTAATCCTTATTATAAATCTAAATTTCTTATTTAGTAATCCATGGTCTTTATTTCTAAAATATGTTTATAATGTAGAATGTTGGGATCCAAATTTGCTTGCTAGATTTGAATCATTCATTACAACTAACTTACATCATTCTTAGCTATTTAACGCTATATTTAACGCTATATGAACTTTAGCTTTGCACCTAAGAACCTTTATTTTTCCCAGAATGTTTTTATTTTTATCTCAGCTACATTTAAGGCGTGATAGCAAAAATCTATTCCTGTGAAGACATCCCTGTATAGCATCCAGCCTTTTATTTAATATTTCTTCTTTAGAATTGACTATGTAGAAGGCTTACAATAAACAGAGATTGCACCTTTTTGATTCGCCAAGATATACCTTCTTAATATTATCTGTCTTAATCTCACACTTGTACACTATTTCTGATGTTAAGCATTCACCATCCAACGGACAGTTGCCAGGTATTCTGCAGTTACAATTTCTCTCTAAGACACGTTCCTCCTATGCTGACTCGTTATTATTAATTATTCTGCTATTATTGTTATGTTATTAGAGCTTATTATAGTGTTAGCTAAGTTGGCTGAGGTATAGAAATATTGTTTTACCGAGTTCCTGTTAATTAGTTTGCTTAATCTATTCTCAGGTGGGAAATTTTTATCAATTATTCTGTAAAATTTCCTAGGCATATCATTTTGGATATGCACGCTAAACGGCGGATTAAACCAAACCTGTTTCTTGCGTCTGTTTCTTTTATTAATATTACCCCATCATGATTACCTGTTTCACTGCTTATATTACTCTCAGTTTATTTTTCATTCCTTTTATCCTTATTAATGTAACTTTTATTAATCTTCGGTTTCTTTCTTGCTCTCATTGCCATGTTGTACGATATTGTGCAGTTAGGTTTGTTACTCTTACTGTTTGCACTCCTTTTGTATTCTATTTTACCATGGTATCCCGATCAAAGAAGAGCTTCATTGTAATACTCTTTGTTCTTATCAAAAAGACTCTTATTCTTAGAAAGCTCAGATACTCTTTTAGAAATGTTAGGGATAAGAGCCTTCTTCATACACTTAGGATGATTCGAGTGAGAATCAATATAGAATATTTTTTGGTTAGGTTTATGATAGGGTTCATATAGACTAAGAGTAACGCCTAAAAAGTTTACTTTTTTGTAATTGCTCTCGATTGTTATTTCTAATCCCATTTCTTTAAAAAACCTTCTGATATTTTCCTCAATATTTCCGTAATACGATCGCTGGAATTACCTATGAACTTAAATTTATTGGTACATGAACAATTACTGAATTATATTAACCCAGTAAAATTTGTAATACTAAAGATTTGTTTATATATATTTCTGTACGTATATATATATATATATATATCTATATATATATATATATATATATATATATATATATATATATGTGTGTGTGTGTGTGTGTGTGTGTGTGTAAGTACAGAAATAAGGAAAGCGAGATAGATACCTGGCTAATAATTATCATACTAAATTTCTCCGTTCAACAATTCGATTCAGAAAATGGGCGTACTTAATTATTTGAAAATTGTTGGGAGAGAGAGCGAGAGAGAGAGAGAGAGAGAGAAAGAGAGAGAGAGAGAGAGTCATTTTAAAAAATACATCCGGGTCGCTATTGCTGAAAAAATGACTCAGAGGAAAGAGAGAAAAGAACGAGCCATATATATATATATATATATATATATATATATATATATATATATATATATATATGTATATATATATGTGTGTGTGTATACACGCACACAATATTTATGCGCGTGTATATATATATATATATATATATATATATATATATATACACGCACAAATATATGGGCGTGTATGTATACACACACACACACACACACACGCACACACACACATATATATATATAGAGAGAGAGAGAGAGAGGGAAAGAGACAGACAGAGAGACATACAGATAGACAGAGATAGAGAAAAGGAGGTCGAGGGTATCGGTCAGTACTGTCGGTCACCCGGTTACTAATCAGCAATAACGGAAGGCGAGAGAGGGAGAGAGAGAGAGAGAGAGAGAGAGAGACAGACAGACAGAGAGACAGAGAGACAGAGAGACAGAGAGGGAGACTGAGAGACAGAGAGTTGAGGAACAAGTTGCTTAAGTGGCAAGGGTCATTTCTGAAGAGTAACTGACGAGCAAGGCTAAATTAGCAACTACGTTAGAAAAAGGCGACACTCCCAACCCTTATCCTACGGAAAGGAAGAAAGCAGTCCAGAAAGAGGGAGACAGAGAGAAATAGAAAGAGAAGGCATAGGGCTATGAAGTGGTTATATTAATAACCTTCATATCATAATGTCACTAAAATCCCCCCTCTCTCCATCTCTCTCCCCCTCCTTCTCTCTCTCTTTCTCTCTCTGCCTCTCTCTCTCTCTCTCTCTCTCTCTCTCTCTCGTTCTCTCTTACGGTCTCTCAAGTAGCTGTTCAGCTGAAGCAAATTTTAAACTCATTTAAAACAAATAAAAGAAACGCATGTTTGCTTATTTTCAGGAAAAACGCACCAAGAGGTGGTCTAGACTGGAGCAGTGGAGCACATTCGCATATGCAACGTTTAGATAGAAAACTATAACGGTTAATGTGATAAGTAAATAATTTTACTTTATTATAACGAGTACGTCTTCCTGTAATTTCAAATTTTTGATTTTCATAAATAAATAATTATAGTAAATGTTTAGTTCAAGTGATTGCAAACACGCATACATACATACCTATATATATATATATATATATATATATATATATATATATATATATATATATATAGTGGAAATAGTAATTAATAAAAACTGAAGAAAGTGCTCAATACTGTTGTAGAGCAAATATGTGTTTTATTTTTTATTACCGTATCTTTCTGTTAAGTTACATTATTGTTTCAGCTACTCGGCCGTTTTTTGGCCGTCTGTAGCTTCCTCAGACATTTACAGAAACCAATCAGCAATCCAAAGGGTTTCTGTAAAAGTCTGAGGAAGCTACAGACGGCCAAAAAAAAACGGCCGAGTAGCTGAAACAATAATGTAACTTAACAGAAAGATACGGTAATAAAAAATAAAACGTATATATATATATATATATATATATATATATATATATATATATATATATATATATATAAGTAATGAAATATATATATATATATATATATATATATATATATATATATATATAAGTAATGAAATCAAAGTATGTAGTGTTTACCTGATATACGCAATGGTAAACTGCAGTCTAAATACCAGTATTTATATATGGATAATGTAATCCAAACCGAATTAAAAAAAAGGCTATTACGCAATAGAGAGTATGTTATGTAGTAGGTTAAACACAAGAAAGTGTCCATCTGACTATTTCTAACTGGAGAGCTGGACGGGAGATGAACGTGAAGAATGTGAAAGACTGTTAAAATATGGTAATCATATTGTAGACAAGTTTACTGAAATAGCTGGTCAGTTGATCGGATCTACGTTTATGTTATGTAGATCAGATTAGCTGGAGATTATTGGGAGTTGGAATTTGGACGTTGAGCAGAGTGGACAGTATAACAAGTCATCCACCTTCACTAGGGAGTGAGCTGACGTGTGTGAAAATAGAGACCTAGAAGTAACCACGTAAGCAAAGATATTCACTTTTCATTCTTCTGCGATCAACACCTGGAAAGTGAATAAAAACAAACCAGCTTCTTGGGAGTGAATTACTATTCGTCCAAACAGGTTCCAGCCTCTCTTCCAAGAACAAGATGATTTTCAGGTGAAGATCAATGACGCATGAAGGTATGTCCAAAATACATGTATCACACACACACACGCGCTCGCGCATATGAATAATTATATATAAATATAACCTAAATAGATTACAACATAACAATTCTAGGGTTCAAATAGTGAAGAAGCACCAACATTAGACATTTAGTGACATGAATATACACATCAGGATGAACCCTTCGTCCCAAGTACGCATATCAACATTTAGACAATTATTCAATATACACCGTTTTTGGTTCCTTTTTTGGTAAACCATAATATAACAAACCCCTTTTTGGTGCCGTATATAACAAGTAGACCTTCATATAAGAGAAAGAAAATTAAAACTGTTATGATATGAGTTAGGTATTCTACAGTTGAATTTAAAGATGCAACCTAGTTTCGAAAAATCATCAGTTCTTCCTAGGTATATCTTTTTACTATTATCCACCTTAACTTTACATTTGTATACATTTACATTTAGATCACCTGATTATTATTCACTATTTTGTTAATTTTAGCATTATCAGAACCTATTACAGTATTGCCTGGATTGGCAGCAGTTGAAAATGAAAGTTTAACTGTGTTCTAATTAATTATTTGACTTAATATATTATCTGGGGGAAATTCTTATCAGTTATTTTGTAAAATTCTTTAAGGATATTATTTGGAATATGCTCGCTAAAAGGCGGATTAACCCACATTTATTTTTGCATCAATTTTTCTTATCACCATTATATGTTTCTTCATTATTTGTAATTTCATTCTTTTTATTCTTCTTATTTTTATACCTATTTTTATTCTTAGTATTTCTTCTTCCTTTCATTGCCATGTTGTATGATATTGCGTAGTTTGTTCTGCTATTTTTATTATTCACCTTCGTTTATGTATTTGATTTTTCCATCATATCCTGATCTAATTAAAACTTCATTATAATAATCTTTATTTTTATCAAAAATATTCCCAGTTTGTGATAACTCGGATATTCTTCTTCGGGATAATAGCTCTTTTCATACACTTAGGATGATTCGATTTATAATCTATATAGAATAGTGGTTTGTTCGGTTTGTGATACTGTTCATAAGTATTATCATGAAGATTTAGAATTATAAAATGTTTACTAATTTACAATTGCAGTCTAGTGTTATTTCTAACTTAAGTTCATTAAAAATAGGTTAATTTTCTTTGTAGTTTTTTTTCTGTAATTCGATCGCTTGAATTAACTACAAATAATTCATCATCTCTATATAGTCCCCATTTTGGTAATTTATATATATATCTCCTTATACAGGCCAGTTACGTTGAATCTGGGGAGCCTATTATAATATCAAAGTGGTTATCTCTATCCTCCCTTATCCACAATACATTATTATATCTAATTAAAGTTTTCTTCTTTCTAGTTTTATAATCTCAATTTATAATTTAGTTACATCTGCTTCACTTTTCGCTAATTTTAGTGCTTTCTGAAATAGTTCAGGAGTTATAAACGGATAATATGGGTCAATATTGAACATAATGAATTTATTGCTTTTTTTTTGGTTTTTACGAATTTTCTTGAACCAATCTATCACCTCCCCAGAAGAAATTCAAATGTTGTATATTATATTTTAAAGTGGATATAATTCTGTCTAATATTTTTTTTATTATTAACCTAAATTAGAAACACAGATGCAATTAATCTAATGCTAGGTTTATTGGTGAAGTTAGGTTTGTGATCATTCAACAACAAAGATTAGAAACAGAGATTAGAAATAAATAAACAAATATAGATTAAAATATGTTCATTTATGTATAAATAGTGTATTTCGCTGTCTGAAGAGTGACCGTTTTGGAATATTTTTGAATAACATAACATTTGAAATTGTCTGAATGGTCATGAGACAACGAATATGAAAATATACAGTATGATGCTATCATTTTTTAAATTTTTATTGATTTTGTGAAAATATTATAGGTATGTATATTAAACAATATATATATATATATATATATATATATATATATATATATATATATATATATATATACGAAATTATTTTAAAGACTTACAGACACTAGTGTTTCATCCTTTTGGAAATCATCAGGGCTGGAAGTTACGATTACAGCTGATTATGAGATTCGAACCCAGCCACAAAGCCATCTCTAACTCCATTAGCAAGGAACTAACCGCACGGTTAATGCGAGAAATACAGTTGAAATTAACATTTCTATAAAGCATAAATATAAAGACGGCGAGAGTTATCTTATGATTATAACTTCATGATCTGCGCATGCAGGCTTAAGTGAACAGAATTAATTTCAATAATAAGAACCGAGTTCTTAAAGGGGCTGGCATAATTATTACTTAAATTATTTTTGTGTTATACTTACAGACACTAGTGTTTCACTCTTTCAGGAATCGGCATCACTTTTGTTAGTTATATGTATATTGTCATTTATATATATATATATATATATATATATATATATATATATATATATATATATAATGACAAAAGATCAATATTTATGTTTCAATATGTTGTCCATCTTACCATTTATTTCTTTAAGCATGTTAAAATGTTCAATTAATAATCATAGCCTTATTTCTTTATTTTCTTTTAAAGTTGGTGAGTTCCTATTCTTCTGATGAGTAAGAGCGGAATAAATTAAAAAAAAATGACATAATGATTAAATGAATGATCTTGTATTACGAAACAGGTGCTGCCAAGAATTAAACATATTAATATGCCGAAAGAAATCAACGGTAAGATGAACAACATCTTGAAATTTGAATATTGACTTTTTGTGATTTATTTGTATCTGCTCTGTAGTTACATCGAGCTTCGTAAATTAAAAGAATGGTATAAATAAAAGGTGGAATATAATTAATTGGCTGATTAGGATAGGTGCGATTACAACTAAGAAGCTGATTAGCAAACCTGAGTTTATATAAAAATGCATGATAACCACAATTTTTCGCATGAGCATGACAAATTCTCACGAGCATGAAATGCGGATTATTCTGTGTTGCTTAAATTTCCATATTATACTTTCATAACTTACTACTTAGCTCTACCTATGTATTGAGCACTGCTGAAGTAAATACTGAAAATTTACACAAAAAATTATATCATCTTATATTAATTTATGTGATTAAATGAAATAGTATATATATATATATATATATATATATATATATATATATATATATATATATATATATATTCTTTTTCTGATGTCTCTATTCTGGGATACCACTGACTACTTCTTTACAGAACAACGTAATCTAAATGGTTGCAATGTCCGATTGCAACGTTAGTGCAAAAATATATCACGAACAACGTTAGTGCAAAAATTTACTGCAAACAACATGGACATACAGACGGATAAACCCATCCAAGAAGACCAGATATCGTAATAATTAACAAGAAAGAAAAATCCTGTCAAATCGTTGACTTTTCTGCCCCAGCTAACCACAGGGTGAGTATGAAAGAAAAGGAGAAACGAAGCAAATACACAGAGCTAGCCAGAGAGTTAAAAAGGAGTTGGATGATAAAGAAAATCAAAATAGTACCGATAATAGTAGGAGCACTAGGAACAATTCCGAAAAACTTTGAAAAAAGAATGGCAGAAATTGGAATAGAGGTCGTTTATGAATATCAGGAATAATAGAGGTCCAAGGATAGACCCCTGAGCTACTCTCGCATTTATGTCATATTGTTTAGATGTACGACCGTCGAGGACAACTTTGATTTTTCTATTACTTAAGAAGGATTTAATTACATTATGAATTCTTCCAGTGATTCCATATGATCTAATTTTCCTTAGAAGACCATCGTGCCATACCCTTAGATATATCAAATTAATGGAAATGCACTCGAAAAAGGCCGGAGGTTAAATCAACCAAAACGTTGGGAAAATAAAGATTAGAACAGTACAAATGATCCAAATAAAACTTGTTGCGTGCAAACTTATTGTACAACATTTTTGTTTGTCTCCCCACGGGGGTCAGCTTTAATATAAGTAATATTTACCCCCCCCCCAAGAGCACGCTGGATTCGGGAGAAAAACACTAGTATAGTGCATTTAGCACTTTTTCACACGACAAATAATCCTCTCTTCTTTGAAATTTGGAAGAGACTCTGGATGCCACATCGCAATTTTCATTTTGCCCTAAGTGCCATCTAACGCAACATCTCTGAAACACATGAAGAACAATCGCTTCTATCCACCAGGATCATACATCGTGTGGAAAATGAGCTAACATATCCTCTTTTCGATGCCACACAGTTAAGCTAAGCAAATAAAATATGTGCTAACATATCCTCTTTTCGATGCCACACAGTTAAGCTAAGCAAATAAAATATGTGCTTTTGCCAATGGGGTAGTTAACCCTTTATGACCTGGTTTAACTAATTTGTTCAGTCGTAAATAAATAAAGTGGAATGTCTTTTCACCGGAGAATTGCCGCAGACTAATTCAAGGAATGCTCAAAATATTGCATGCTGTCAAATTGCTGAAGGGCTATGCTATTAAATAATAACTAGTTCATCTTGTTCCCGATGTATTTGTGTTGCATTAATGTTCTAAAGTCACATTTAAATAACAATTTTTCATTGTGCGGAGTTTCTTTTTGCCTTCCTAATTTGAAGTTAATTTTTTTATATTGACGTCAACACTAGGAAGCGTTAATTAGCATAAAATTTCACATTGACCCTGAAAATATCGTAAAAATTTAACTAATAGAAAAATTTTGATAGATTTTTAAAGTTTAAAAATTGAAAAAAAATTAGCACGTAAAATTCAATTGATTTCATTACGTAAAAAAACTGGCTGCATGAAGGCGCGCCGGCACTTTGTAAACACTGTTTTTTTGTTTTTTTTTAATAAAAAATAATATTTCTATTCTTTACACAACTAAAATAGTTTATTTTGGAAGTATATTCCATAAAGAAAATAAACAACCCACTTTTAAAAGAGAAATTACGAACTTAATATTTTATTCCCAGTTTCGTTTAGGGTTGTCAAAAATTCCCCCAAAATTCTGATACACCTATCACTACTATATATATATATATATATATATATATATATATATATATATATATATATATATATATATATAAATTCCCGTTCACATACACCTTTCAGGATAAAGCTAGAACCCAGAACTAGATAGAATCGAGCAATTGCATCGACAACGGATAACGCCAGACCCAAAGTGGGTTTCGATGTACTGCATCTCATCAGTGACATGCTCCGACATAGGCGCGAACCCAGGTCGTCGCACTCATGAAGTGTGCAATACTGACGACCTAACGATATGGGCCTCGATTTTTTAAATTCTTATATTTTCATCCAGTTCTACATTCTACGATGTGACAAGCAACGCGTCATATACAACTAAGATAGTTACTGCTGGTATGCAGGCGGTAGATATCACATCTACGAACATTAACTGAAATTAGCCGACTCCACAGACACGATTACGGAACAACCTTATTTGTTGAGGGACATCACGTCCCTACGAAGGATGACCCGCTTTTTCTACATATATTAGACATTAAGAGGAGATTATAGATAGATATATAAATTCCCGTTCACATACACCTTTCAGGATAAAGGTTGTTCCGTAATCGTGTCTGGGGAGTCGGCTAATTTCAGTTAATGTTTGTAGATGTGATATCTACCGCCTGCATACCAGCAGTAACTATCTTAGTTGTATATGACGCGTTGCTCGTCACATCGTAGAATGTAGAACTGGATGAAAATATAAGAATTTAAAAAATCGAGGCATATTCAATAGATTACGCCATGGCCCATATCGTTAGGTCGTCAGTATTGCACACTTCATGAGTGCGACGACCTGGGTTCGCGCCTATGTCGGAGCACGTCCACGTCACTGTGCAGTACATCGAAACCCACTTTGGGTCTGGCGTTGTCCGTTGTCGATGCAATTGCTCGATTCCATCTAGTTCTGGATTCTAGCTTTATCCTGAAAGGTGTATGTGAACGGGAATTTATATATATATATATTTAAAGTGATGGTTGTGTAGTTCCAACGAGAGAAAAAATGTATATTTAAAAGAGTGTAGCCATCAACATTTGTGGGTTTTTTTTAAAGGTTTTCATCATATTTTTATTTTAAAATATTTTTATAACGCGTTTCGAGCTTAGAGTGTGCTCTCTTCAGATATTTTCGTAAAAAGTTTTTCTTTAAAATGGGAGTTTGTGGATATGCCTCCGCTGATATTAAATATGTTTTTCATAGTGGTGCGATGCGTGTGTTCAGTGTTTAGACGTTCTGTCTCCAACTTTAAGTGTTTCACTGTGACCGGTCAAAGTTAGTTTCAAAGAGTGTTTTTTAGTCCATATGGTGAAGGTTTTTATGGCTTCTTTAGGGTTCTTTTTTAAAGACTTTCTTTCCCCATGTATAGCATACACTCACACACAATCCCATACGCATACATATATATTCATGTACATGTACACATGCACACGCACACAGGCACACACACATACACACACGTACATACATAGAAATATATGTAGGAGCATACATATATACACATATACATACCCACCTACACACTCACACACGCACTCGCATACATCCACCGCTAACAATTATTTTTATTTTTTTATTTTTTATTTTATATATATATATATATATATATATATATATATATATATATATATATATATATATATACACTTTTTTTCCCCTACCAAAACACGCATGTATATATGCGCTTAATCATTCAGACATATGTACACGCACCCACACAAACACACAAGTAAGATGGAGAATAATAGGTAGAAGATATATATACACACACATACACGCACATACACACATATATGTACACACATATATGTATGTGCACATACACTCACAAACATCCACATACTATGTAGGCACATACACATACACACACACATGCACACACACAGACATATGCAGGGGCTCACACATACGCGTATATCCATATTCACACGAACACATTTACCCACTCATACATGTGCATACATATGTATATATACATACATACACACATACATACGGATGTGTATACACTCATCCACCCATATATATATATATATGGGCACATGCATTCACAATCCCACACACACATACATATTCATACATCCCACCTTATGTATATATTGGTTGGAGTTTCCTTTCCAATCCATGCACATATGCATACATGGATTCGGTCACCCAAACATAAGTGCACGTATATATACAAACAAGATGTAGCATAGATAACAGATGATATATAATTATACACACACGCATACACAATCATATGTGTACACCCACGCACATACACATATACACACGCACACACGCGCGCACACACACATACATACGTTTAATTTCTAGTTGTTTGTTTAGTTAAGAGAAATGGTACTGTACTGGGTATGGGCGCGCGCACCCGCGAAAGTGTGCGTGTGCCTTATTGTGCTTTTTTGTTGTTTCGTGTGTGAGGGTGCACACCTACCCAAGCATGCATGCGTGTAAGTGTATTTTGTGTTTTGCCTATTTATGTGTATAATTATGGAGAGACGTTTAAGGCGGGGTTAAACTTTGTTATGAAATGTTTTTCTTGACTCAGCAAGTAGAAGTAGTTGTCAGTTTGGAAGATGGGCATTATCTCGAATCTGCCTCCACTGCATGCGTGTATATGTTGTGATACATGTAGGTGTCTATTTTCCGCGATTTTGATGTTGGATCGGTGTAGGGCTACTCTATTACTTAGGTTTTTTGTAGCGCCTATGTAGGATTTATCGCATGCTGGACATTTTATTACATAGATTACGTTTTTTGAGGTGCAATCTAGTTTTTTTTTAATTTTGAATGTTTGTATGGGGTTCGCAAATGTGCATGTGTTTCCCTCTAATATTATGTTGCAGACTCCACATCGTTGTTTGTTGCATTTTGTGACTCCTTTTGTTGCGTCTTGATTGAGTTTGGATGAGGTAAGAATGCGTTTTAGGTTTTTGGGTTGGCGTTTGCTTTTTATTATTTTTGTTGTTTTAAGGAAATTGTTTAGTTTGCTGTTTTGGTTAAGTAGGACGAGGTTTTTCGTTTTCTCTGTGAAAAGTTCAGGGTTGTTTGTGTTGTGTGTGGAGACGTATGTTAGGATTTGTTCTTTGTTTCGTTCTTTAGGGGTTCTCAAATCTTCTACTGGTATATTTGTCGCAAGTTGGATCCCTTTGTCTATAAGTTGTGATGGGTATTTTCTTTTTCTTAAATTTATTCGTGGTTCCTTGAGTCGGATTTTTCGAAGGTTATTGTCCGTGATTATGGTGCAGATTCTACGTGCTAGGGTGTAGGGAATTGATTTTATGCAGCTTTTAGGGTGGTGACTTTTAAAGTGTAGGTATTGTTGGGTGTCTGTAGGTTTGCGGTAAATGTCTGTGATAATGTTATTGTCTTTAATCTTTATCAGTATGTCTAGGAAAGGTAATTCTGTAGAGCTTTGTTCTATGGTGAATTTAATTTTTGGGTGTAGGTTCTGGAGTATGGTGTGTAAGTCTGTGATGTCCCCCCATGTGGGTTTCCATAGGATGAAGCAGTCATCTAAGTACCTTTTCCATGATTCTACAAACAGTATTTTAGTGCTGTGGCCAAATTTTTGTTCTATTTTTTTATATAGGGTTTCTTCTAGGTAGGCTAATGTAAGGGTTGCGTAAGTCGGTGCCATTTTCGTTCCCATTGCTGTACCTAGTGTTGGGATGTAGTTGGTATTGTTGAATTCGAAGGAATAATTATTTAGAATTATGTCTATACTATCGATAATGAATTGCTTTGTGAATCTGGGATGTAGTGTTTGTGCGTGTCTGTTGATCCAAAATAGTATTGCTTCTTTTCCTAATTCATGGGGTATATTACTATATAAACTACTAACGTCAAATGTAACTAATAGTGTCCCGTTTTCTACTGTATGTGGTAAGGTAGTGAGAAAATGGATGTCGTCCCTTATGTAGCTCTTAACTTGATCTGTGAAAGGTTGTAATAAGATGTCTATTAAGTTGCTAAGTCTGCTTGTCGGACAGGCTGGTCCTGCTACAATGGGTCTAAATGTAAGGTCGCTAGGGTTTGGAGCGCTAATATATTCTGAGTTTTGTGTATCGATGGCAAGTTTTATTGTGCCAGATTTGTGTATTTTAGGCAGTCTGTAGAAGTTGTTGGTCTTTGTAATGAAATTTGTGAGGAAGTCCTTTTCTTTCTTTTTTAATATTTTGTTGTGTGTTGTACAAAGTTTTGTGATTTTTGAGATGGTGGTGTTATCTATGTTGGTACTAATGGGTTTATAGTAGTGTTTGTCATCCAGTAATTCTGTAATTTTTGTTTCATAATATGTTCTGTCCATGATTACTACGGCACTGCCTTTGTCTGCTTCTTTTATTATTATGTCATTATTATTACGGATCTTTTCGAGTGCTTGTTTTTGCTTATGTGTGAGGTTGCTTGTGGTTTTGTGTTTTTTTTGGAGGTTAAGGTTCCAGAGATTTTCGAAGTAGCTGTTTAGTTCTTTTGTGTTGTTCTGTTTATTAGGGAAATATGTTGATTTGTTTTTTACTAAAGAATCATCTTTGTCCCCTTTGTTATCTAGTGTTTCTATTAGTCTAAATTTCCGTTCGAATTCTTTAAGGTCCTTTTTTAGTTCTGCTATATTGCTTTTAGGGGTGGGGCAGAATTTGAGGCCCAGCTTCAGTATTTCCATTTCGTTCTTTGATAAGGAGTATGTGGATAAATTGATGATTTTGGGTCTAATTTTTTCTAACCTGGAATTGTTGTTCCCTGGGGGCTTCCTAAAAAATGCTGGGAGTTGTTTGTTTCCTTGTTTCGAGGAGTGGTGTGTTTTAGGGTGGTGTGATGTCTCCTTGTAAAATGAGTGTCGTGTACAATATTGTGAGGGTTCAGTGATAAATGGTTGAATGGGTTGTCGTTATATGTTTTTTGTGTTGGATAGTTGTGTTTCAGTTGGAATTGGTGTTGCTGTTGAGGATACATGCATTGTTGTATAGGGTTGTGTTGTCGGGGTTTGTTGTAGGGGAGGTCTGTTTGTTGGGATTGGTGTTGCATGGGATATTCTGATTGTTCCCGTTGATGGGGGAGGTGCCTTAGGGGTTTGTTTCTTTGTGTGGGATATGAGGGGTGAGAGTTGTAGGTAGTGTTTTGAATTATGTGATGTCTCAGGTAGTTGTGTTGCATTGTGGGGGTGTTTTGGTAGGGGTTGTTTAGTAAAGGTATTTTTTCGTTGTTTGTGTTAGCGATGTAGTGTCTGTGGGAATGGACTTTTGATTGTGTTCGCTGAATTGGGTGGTAATAGTTAGGTTTGTATTGCTTAGGATTGTATATAAGTGGGTATTTTTGTGGAGATGTATTGTGTGGTATGTTGTCCGGTGTGTTGTGTTTGTTAATGGTGCGGGTTCTTGTGTAATTTTGAGGTGTTATTAGTGTGCGTTTTGGCTGGGCCAGTTGTTGGGAATTTGTGTAAGATGTGGATATATTGTGGTTGCTTCTTTGTGTGTAGTTGTATCTGTTGTGTGGATGTGTTTGTGTATGGTGTATGTTTCGTTTCTTACCTTTGTTATGTGATCTCTGTGTTTGCGGATATCGTGTAAGAGTGTTCTGTTCCTGGTTGTCCTTGTATGTGTTTGTCGATTGTTTGCTTTTTTCTTTTTCCGGCAGGTTTTTTAGCCAGGTTATTTTCCGTCCAATGATTTCCCTGGATTTTTCCTCCTCTTTTTTGCATTCAGAATCCCAGAGTTCCAAGAGGGGTTGGTGTGTTTCCTTGGGGCAGAGTTCCTTGATTTTTTTAAATACTTTATTGTCAATTTCTGTGTACTTCTCCGTAGAGTGTATTTTTTTGTCTTCCCGTATGTCGATTTCGGCTTGAAGTTTTGAAATACTTAGGGCTTTTTTAATTTTCACTTGTTCCTCTGTATCTTGTGGTGTAATTTTTTCCCGGAATTTATATGGAATGAATTGGTCCTCCATCGTTAGAAATGTCTTGTATGTTGCTGCGGTGTCACTGCATTTTACTGCATGGTAAAAAGCCATTTTTCTTTGTTTAAGGAGGATGTTCCAGTTTTGGAGATTCCGTTCCTTGGTTTTTAGTACGTCATTCTGTATGTATGGTCTTCTAAAGTATTCCAGGTATTCTTGTTGTGCTTTGAGTTGGTTAATGATTTCCTCAAATTGTATCTCTTTCTTATCCTGTTGGTTGGAAATGAGCTGGATTATTCTGTCCATTTTCTCATTTAGTTGCTGCAATCCGTCCTCGAGATGTTTGTGTTCTATGGAGAGGTTTGTCTGTGAATCCATCAGGTCCTCCAGAGACTTTTTTCTTGTTGCTGGCATTCTGTCATTGTAGTTATTTATATTTAAAGTGATGGTTGTGTAGTTCCAACGAGAGAAAAAAATGTATATTTAAAAGAGTGTAGCCATCAACAATTGTGGTTTTTTTTTAAAGGTTTTCATCATATTTTTATTTTAAAATATTTTTATAATGCGTTTCGAGCTTAGGGTGTGCTCTCTTCAGATATTTTCGTAAAAAGTTTTTCTTTAAAATGGGAGTTTGTGGATATGCCTCCGCTGATATTAAATATGTTTTTCATAGTGGTGCGATGCGTGTGTTCAGTTTTTAGACGTTCTGTCTCCAACTTTAAGTGTTTCACTGTGACCGGTCAAAGTTAGTTTCAAAGAGTGTTTTTTAGTCCATATGGTGAAGGTTTTTATGGCTTCTTTAGGGTTCTTTTTTAAAGACTTTCTTTCCCCATGTATAGCATACACTCACACACAATCTCATACGCATGCATATACATTCATGTACATGTACACATGCATACGCACACAGGCACACACACATACACACGCGTACATACATAGAAATATATGTAGGAGCATACATATATACACATATACATACCCGCCCACACACCCACACACGTACTCGCATACATCCACCGCTAACAATTATTTTTATTTTTTTATTTTTTATTTTATATATATATATATATATATATATATATATATATATATATATATATATATATATATACACTTTTTTTCCCCCTACCAAAACACGCATGTATATATGCGCTTAATCATTCAGACATATGTACACGCACCCACACAAACACACAAGTAAGATGGAGAATAATAGGTAGAAGATATATATACACACACATACACGCACATACACACATATATGTACACACATATATGTATGTGCACATACACTCACAAACATCCACATACTATGTAGGCACATACACATACACACACACATGCACACACACAGACATATGCAGGGGCTCACACATACGCGTATATCCATATTCACACGAACACATTTACCCACTCATACATGTGCATACATATGTATATATACATACATACACACATACATACGGATGTGTATACACTCATCCACCCATATATATATATATATATATATGGGCACATGCATTCACAATCCCACACACACATACATATTCATACATCCCACCTTATGTATATATTGGTTGGAGTTTCCTTTCCAATCCATGCACATATGCATACATGGATTCGGTCACCCAAACATAAGTGCACGTATATATACAAACAAGATGTAGCATAGATAACAGATGATATATAATTATACACACACGCATACACAATCATATGTGTACACCCACGCACATACACATATACACACGCACACACGCGCGCACACACACATACATACGTTTAATTTCTAGTTGTTTGTTTAGTTAAGAGAAATGGTACTGTACTGGGTATGGGCGCGCGCACCCGCGAAAGTGTGCGTGTGCCTTATTGTGCTTTTTTGTTGTTTCGTGTGTGAGGGTGCACACCTACCCAAGCATGCATGCGTGTAAGTGTATTTTGTGTTTTGCCTATTTATGTGTATAATTATGGAGAGACGTTTAAGGCGGGGTTAAACTTTGTTATAAAATTTTTTTCTTGAGTTAGCAAGTAGAAGTAGTTGTCAGTTTGGAAGATGGGCATTATCTCGAATCTGCCTCCACTGCATGCGTGTATATGTTGTGATACATGTAGGTGTCTATTTTCCGCGATTTTGATGTTGGATCGGTGTAGGGCTACTCTATTACTAAGGTTTTTTGTAGCGCCTATGTAGGATTTATCGCATGCTGGACATTTTATTACATAGATTACGTTTTTTGAGGTGCAATCTAGGTTTTTTTTAATTTTGAATGTTTGTATGGGGTTCGCAAATGTGTATGTGTTTCCCTCTAATATTATGTTGCAGACTCCACATCGTTGTTTGTTGCATTTTGTGACTCCTTTTGTTGCGTCTTAATTGAGTTTGGATGAGGTAAGAATGCGTTTTAGGTTTTTGGGTTGGCGTTTGCTTTTTATTATTTTTGTTGTTTTAAGGAAATTGTTTAGTTTGCTGTTTTGGTTAAGTAGGACGAGGTTTTTCGTTATCTCTGTGAAAAGTTCAGGGTTGTTTGTGTTGTGTGTGGAGACGTATGTTAGGATTTGTTCTTTGTTTCGTTCTTTAGGGGTTCTCAAATCTTCTACGGGTATATTTGTCGCAAGTTGGATCCCTTTGTCTATAAGTTGTGATGGGTATTTTCTTTTTCTTAAATTTATTCGTAGTTCCTTGAGTCGGATTTTTCGAAGGTTATTGTCCGTGATTATGGTGCAGATTCTACGTGCTAGGGTGTAGGGAATTGATTTTATGCAGCTTTTAGGGTGGTGACTTTTAAAGTGTAGGTATTGTTGGGTGTCTGTAGGTTTGCGGTAAATGCCTGTGATAATGTTATTGTCTTTAATCTTTATCAGTATGTCTAGGAAATTATACACATAAATAGGCAAAACACAAAATACACTTACACGCATGCATGCTTGGGTAGGTGTGCACCCTCACACACGAAACAACAAAAAAGCACAATAAGGCACACGCACACTTTCGCGGGTGCGCGCGCCCATACCCAGTACAGTACCATTTCTCTTAACTAAACAAACAACTAGAATTTAAACGTATGTATGTGTGTGTGCGCGCGTGTGTGCGTGTGTATATGTGTATGTGCGTGGGTGTACACATATGATTGTGTATGCGTGTGTGTATAATTATATATCATCTGTTATCTATGCTACATCTTGTTTGTATATATACGTGCACTTATGTTTGGGTGACCGAATCCATGTATGCATATGTGCATGGATTGGAAAGGAAACTCCAACCAATATATACATAAGGTGGGATGTATGAATATGTATGTGTCTGTGGGATTGTGAATGCATGTGCCCATATATATATATATATGGGTGGATGAGTGTATACACATCCGTATGTATGTGTGTATGTATGTATATATACATATGTATGCACATGTATGAGTGGGTAAATGTGTTCGTGTGAATATGGATATACGCGTATGTGTGAGCCCCTGCATATGTCTGTGTGTGTGCATGTGTGTGTGTATGTGTATGTGCCTACATAGTATGTGGATGTTTGTGAGTGTATGTGCACATACATATATGTGTGTACATATATGTGTGTATGTGCGTGTATGTGTGTGTATATATATCTTCTACCTATTATTCTCCATCTTACTTGTGTGTGTGTGTGTGGGTGCGTGTACATATGTCTGAATGATTAAGCGCATATATACATGCGTGTTTTGGTAGGGAAAAAAAAAAAAAAAAAAAAAAAGTGTATATATATATATATATAAAATAAAAAATAAAAAAATAAAAATAATTGTTAGCGGTGGATGTATGCGAGTGCGTGTGTGAGTGTGTAGGTGGGTATGTATATGTGTATATATGTATGCTCCTACATATATTTCTATGTATGTACGCGTGTGTATGTGTGTGTGCCTGTGTGCGTATGCATGTGTACATGTACATGAATATATATGTATGCGTATGGGATTGTGTGTGAGTGTATGCTATACATGGGGAAAGAAAGTCTTTAAAAAAGAACCCTAAAGAAGCCATAAAAACCTTCACCATATGGACTAAAAAACACTCTTTGAAACTAACTTTGACCGGTCACTGTGAACACTTAAAGTTGGAGACAGAACGTCTGAATACTGAACACACGCATCGCACCACTATGAAAAACATATTTAATATCAGCGGAGGCATATCCACAAACTCCCATTTTAAAGAAAAACTTTTTACGAAAATATCTGAAGAGAGCACACTCTAAGCTCGAAACGCGTTATAAAAATATTTTAAAATAAAAATATGACGAAAACCTTTAAAAAAAACCCACAATTGTTGATGGCTACACTCTTTTAAATATATATATATATATATATATATATATATATATATATATATATATATATATATATATATCGTGAAGGGAAGACTTTTCTTGTTAGAAAAACACGTAAAACACGTTAAAAAATATTAAAAGGAAATAAAAAAAAACAATACAAAATGTATATTATTAAAATAACGCCCGTTGCATTGTATGGCTGAAATATATATATATATATATATATATATATATATATATATATATATATATATATATATATATATATATATATAGAGAGAGAGAGAGAGAGAGAGAGAGAGAGAGAGAGAGAGAGAGAGAGAGAGGACGGGGGAGGAGGGTGACTGCAAAAACGAATTTCCCTGTTTCTTGATTGTCCCTAATTTTAAGAATAAGTGAATCTACAACCTCTCTGATCTAAGTGTTGTATGTACATCCTAATTTTAGTATCTTTTTTTTTGGGGGGGGGGATCAATTCGTGTTCTCATTCATCAGCCTCTTCGTCTCAATGACAAATTTGAATAAAAAAATAAGCTTCACGGAACACCATTAAACGTTTCAAACAATGACATACCTTCAAAAAGCTTGGTGTACCAACAGCGGATCCCGGAAAGTAAAGTCCTATAAACCTAGAAAAAATATTTAATAGCTTTGTGCCAAGCTGAGTTTGTCGTAATCGCAACACTAATTTTAAAATCAGAGAAACAAATAATTTTTTATACCAAGGGAAATAACTATTACATATTTTTGAAGGGTTATTTCCCTTTAAAGACTTTAGGTATGGGCAATAATAGGCGGACAACGATAGGAGTACCTAGTTTTGAAAGCCGATTTATCATAATTTTTTTTTGTACGTTTCCGACTACTTTTTGAGTGTATTTGAAAGATTAAAGACTAAAGTTGATTTCCAAAAGAAAAAAAAATATTTGTACACGTAAAAAAGAAAGTTATGAAAAATGTTTTCACGGCGAGCTACTCAATTCAGCTAAATTTTGAAGTTAAATAAATTCATTGTAAAAAATCCTTTAAAAGATAAATATTAGTTTTCTGGGTCTATTTCAAAGATAATTAGTGAAGTAAAGTCCTAAGATATTGAATTAAATAATAATTTTTTTTTGTACAAAACATAAATTAATTTACCCAAAACCGAGTGATTCTGGTGTTCGCAAAACGTAACAAACTAAAGTTTTTCTAAACACGGAATATACGGAAGCCCAAAATTTCAGGCAGTCGAAAGACTGTGAAAATGGCGTCATATAATTAAAAGGGAAGAAGGGGTGTGATATACCCTCCCCCCAGACGTGCATCCGTACATTCCTATTCTTAACGTTTGTATATTTTTTTCCATTTTTTTAATTTAATTATTTTTCTATGTTCCTGTTTTTAAATCAAATTTTTTAAAAATTATTGTTCAATATTATATAACAAATATGTTACGCCGAAAGTTTCACATCCTTGCGAGCTAGGAAATTATTAAAATCTTGCATATAAAAATTATGCGAAACCTGTAATTTAAAAAAAAAAGTAGAAATATTTTTTGCAATTATAATTTTTTTGTGTGAAAATGTTAAATATACGATGCTTAATTCAGTGGTAATATCGGTAGTTCGAGAAATTCATTTTTCTTCGAGTTATATCGGATTCATTAATACGAACTTAAAGGGACTTTTTTCGTAATGTCCGTGTAAAAAAAAAAAAAAATTATTGTTACAAATTACGATGCTTTATTTATATAAAAAAAATAAAAAATAAATTCTTGCGTTTTTTATTTACTACTGAAAACCATAACTTTAGTAAAGGTATTTTTTTGTTTAAACAAAATAATACATTTCCACTAAGATTTAAATAAAAGTAATTGGTTGATTATATTCCGCGATCATTATTTGATAAATACTGAAAATTTCATTAAAATTGGTTAATTTCCTGATTTTTGGTGATTTTTTAAGTAAAGGGAGGGTCGAATGTTTATACATTTTGAGCATCGGCATTCATTTTGGCCGTGCCTAAATAAAGAAGTGTATTTTTTTTTCTAAAATGATTCTTTCATAGCATATGATTTCTTCATATCAGTATAAAAACCGAAAGAATTAAAAAAAAAATCAAACATTATTGGAAATAAGAAGAGATATCAGAAAAGATCACTTTGTGGCAGAGTAGGTGTGAGGGAAGAGACTAGGGGAAGTTTATCCGAAAAAATGGCTGCAAAAGGGTCAAAGTTGAAAAATTGGTACATGAGGGTCATTGAATTGTTATCTGTTTGTCAACTGCTTCACGAATGCGCCTGCATGAATCGTTCTGATGCCAAATTACTTATGTTAAAAATAAGTAGGTGTGAAAACACTTTTTAAAGGACGGGTCAAGCTGGACCATTGGTTATCGAACTTGATTTCACTGTCTTTAAGTTTTGGTTATTTTTTTTTTACTTAGAAGAAGTGGATTGTTTAGAAAAAAACTTAATATTCGCATGCACATATTTCAGTTTCTTTACGTTTTTTTTTTACTTCATTTTTTAAAAGAAATTTAACGTTACGTTTAATACTTACAGTATTTCTGCGTACTTTATGACTGGGCAACTCTGGGCAATGCTGGGCATTCCCCCATATTAAAAATAAAATTTAAAAAGTGGGCTCTCTCTGCCAAGCTAGAAAATTAACCATATATATCCTATATCTTTACGAGGTCACTATTCACCCATGCATGGAGTAATGTTGCCACATCTGGGCTAGTATATCAATCACTAGTCTCTCACTCTTATAGAGGGTCCAGAAAAGAGTCTCACGCGTAAAAGGTCCTGCACTATTAACAAACTGTTAACCTTTGCCTCGTTGTCGAAATCTTACATCCCTGTAACTGCTTCACAAGTATTTTAATGAAATGTTTTTTTCACCTCGAACAAGTCACAGTGTCACACTGATGTTGGGGCTACTATCTGTGACATAATTGGTAGGAGTACTATGAAGGGAGTTGAGCAGAAAGATATCTGTTTACATTACACTTGGACTTCTGCATGTCAGTACCGGTATTTTTAAAATTATTTTGGTGTTAAATAGTCCTTATTATAATTTCTTTATTTTGACTTAATTTTGTCTAATATATTTTATTTCAGTCAGCCGTTCAATGCAAAGTTATCTAGAATACCCCCTCCCCCCGAGAAGAAAAAAGAAAATTTTTTTTTAAGATTACTACTTAACTTTTCCTGTATAAATATAAACGAAATCATCCCTCTCGTCGCGACCCTTTCCCACCCAGTCTTCCATAAGGACAGAAACTTGAAAGCAAGTCAATGAACGAAAAGCTTTCAAACGCGCTGGAGGTGTTTTTGGATAAGAAATAAGTTTAATGAATATATCAACACGTGATAACTCCACAGCGGTATTTTAAAAATGTATTTTGGTGTTAAATGTCCTTGTTATAATTCTTTGGAGGTGTCTATTGGATAAGAAAAAGTTTAATACCTTAAATGGAAATTACAGCAATGTATTTTATTTTCATTTCATTCGTAAACATGGGAGGGGAATTTATCTTCAAATATCTTTAATTTTGAATTAGAACCACGGACTTATACTAAGTAATTATTAATAAGTCCTTTACACCCCTTTTTTTAATGGAGAATAGACAACGCATTGTGGATACGTTATCGGCAGCTCTAGTTACTCTCGCTTCTCCTCCTCATCTTGAATGAGTGATTTTTTCTGACAAAGGGTGAAGAAAAAGCTGCTCTCCAGGATGACAGTACTTTGTGAACAGTAGCCTGAGATGTCAGAAATTTTCTGTTTCTATGTCTATCCTTGTGGCCATGTCACTAGTAAGGGTGCTGGAGGTAAACGTTTCATCTGGGCTGATAGTCAGGGACCGAACCTTGGATAAACTTCTAAGGAGGCTGTCCTATCAGCATGTGCAAAGTACTGGGGCTGCTGTATTGCCATCTGGTGAATGGATTCTGGACCATGCAGTAGTTTCTGGTGGGGCCTCTTGATGCCATACTAGTGGGTTATTGTTACGGCTTTACCTTATCATGTGCTACAAAACAAAAACAAAAAAATTCCTATCTTTTTTCTCCTGCTTTCCCTCTCTGTCCTGCTCTAACCAAGTCTGTCGACCTGTTCCATAAATCCAAAATCCTCAACATGAAACATCTGCAGAAAAAATCACAAATAAACCTAGAACCCCATCATCCAACGTAGACCCCTACTACCAGGTCTCCTTCTCCAACATCAGGGGTCTACGTTCCAACCTTCCAGAGGTTGAAACCCAATTACAAGAGACAAAACCGAACATTTTATTCCTAAGCGAAACTGGCATAGGGCCCACCACTTCCCTAGACGAGTTCATAATTAAAGGATACTCTAACTTAACATCTACATCTGACCCCGAAGATCGCCATGGACATGGAATATGTGCCTACATAAAAGATGGCTTTTGGTACGGTAGGGATATCTCCAGAGAAGACCCTAATTTACCTTATATGTGCTTCCAGGTTGCACTTGCGTACACCACTGCATTTATATTTGCCCTTTATCGCCCCCACAACAGCGGAGTTACTCTCTTTAAGAGCATATCTGAGAAAATTGACCACATCCTGCCTGCTCATCCTCGGCTAACATACACATTTGTGGTGACTTCAATGTCCATAATGTTGAATGGCTGACCCACTTGAACAAGACAGATGATGAGGGGAGGTTCTGTCATGATTTCGCCATTGCCTAGGACCTCACCCAGATTGTTTGTGAGCCAGTATTTCCGGTTAATACACTAGCCTTCTAGACCTTTTTCTCACAACTTCCCCTGAGCTATGTTCATATTCCGTTCTGTCCCCTTTGGGATCTTCCAACCACTCGGTCGTTTCAGTTAAGATAAAAACGGAATGCAATAAATCTTCAGACGCACCTCTCCACCGTGCTCTACGGCTGACTGGGATAGCTTCCGTACATTCATATCTAATCTACATCTGCATTCCATGTATAAAAAGGATGTGTCCTTTATAGTATCAGATCTGACCAAATGGTTAATTGTAGGCATAGACCGATTCATACCATCCAAAAAATTCCAACAAAAACCTAACAGCCAACCATGGTTCTCCCCAGAATGTGCTGCTGCCATTGTGCACAGAAATCACTTTTTCCATTGCGCTAGAGCTGCTTTCCGGACTGCCAGCAACCACTGTAAAAGAGTAATAAAAAATGCAAAATATGCACAGTCCGTTAAATCCAAAGTAGCTGAGCAGCTGCTTGGTTCCCACCAGTTTTGGCAAATAGCAAACAGGATCCTGAACAGAAGCGTGTGTTCTATCCAAACCATCATCAATGGACCTGAGGTCATCTCGTCAGTATCAGACAAGGCCAAACTATTTACCAAGAACTTTGCAGCTAATTCTACTCTATGCGATGAAGGCCATCAACTCACGATATTTCCTCCTATAACAGACAACACGCTATGCAGCATACAAATATCTGTGCATGAGGTTGCTAAGCTAACCAAGAACCTTGATTCCAGTAAAGCAACTGGCCCTGACGGCATTCCAATTACAGTGCTGAAAAAGCTTCAATCAGAACTTGCCCCCATACTTACAAAACTGCTTAAGCATTGCCTTAAAGAAAAGTGCTTTCCAACACCCTGGAAAACCTCGTCAATATGCCCTGTATTTAAGAATTCAGGTGATAAGTCATCTCCCTCTCAGTACAGACCAATAAGTCTTTTGTGTGTCATGAGTAAGTTGCTGGAATCCATATTAAATAAAGAAGTAGTCAAGCACCTCAATAGAAATAACCTTCTTAGTGACACACAATATGATTTCCGTTCTGCCAGATCTACACCAGATGTGCTAACGGTTATATCTCATAGTATTAGTGAATCTCTCGACAAAGGCTTCCTTTCTAGGGCAATTGCTCTTGACATATCAAAAGCCTTCAACAAGGTATGGCATAAAGGCATACTTCACAAGATTTCCAGCTACAGTATAACTGGAAATGTTTTCTCAATCATTAAATCATTTCTCTCCGATAGGCTCATAAGAGTAGTGGTTGATGCGCAGAAATCAGAAGCCCTTAGTATTAATGCTGGAGTCCCTCAGGGGTCCATCCTGGGCCAACTCTCTTTCTGATCTACATCAATGATCTCCCTAAACACATACTTAAATCATTCGTTGACATCTATGCTGATGACACGACCATCTACAACAACACATCAAAGGCTCTCTCTCTCCCCTCTGATCTCGAGTGAGTGGTACAGTGGGGGAAGAGGTGGCTGGTTACTTTTGATGCATCTAAAACCAACCTCCTATCTTTACATCATCAACGCTCTGATCCCCATCTGGCATCAATTGAAATGGATTGCTCTCGACTAGGTGAAGCTCCATGTTTTTATAAGCTTCTGGGCTTGACCTTTACTCCTGGTCTGAAATGGAACACCTACATCAAGTCTGTTGCCAAGGTCGTTGGAAAAATGGTAGGATCCTTCTACCGCTCCAGAAGATATCTCACTGCTGATGCAATTCTCTATCCATATAAAAGCCAAGTACGTCCAAGGATGGAGTACTGTTGCCACATCTGGGCAGGAGCTGCTAAAAACAGCCTATCCTGCCTTGACAGAGTACAAAATAGGCTTCGTGGCTTAGTGGGGGATGCCCTTTTCTCTTCCCTACAACCTCTCTCCCACAGGAGAGACGTTGCGAGCCTGTCTTTGTTTTATCGTTACTTCCATGGCACGTGCTCGTCTGAACTCCAATCTCTGGTCTCCATTTGCCAATCTTTCACGAGGAGCACCCGTCTAGCTGAAACTACTGTCAAAAATTTTCATAACTCTTTATCTGTGCCTAAATCAAAACGTGGATTCCATGAACAAAGTTTCTTTCTTAGAACTGCACGCCTGTGGAACTCTGTTCCGTCTGCCTGCTTCCCTCATGACTTCAACCTGGACGTCTTCAAGTCCAACATAAACAAATTCCTGATGAACCGCCCCCTTAAGTAAGACACTTTATAAAATCTCAACAATGACGTACTGTACATACAATAACCCTTATCCCTGAATGGCTTCCGGGCCTTGATAAGTGGTGACCACCTTGTAAAAAAATAAAGTACAGTCAGAGAAGCCGGAACCTAAAACGGAATCTCAAAGTCTAGTAATCCTAGGGAAGAAACTATTAAAATAGAAAGCTTTCTTATATCTAGGGATTTTTACTGAGTAGGGTGGGATTTTGCTGCTTGTTGGGTTTGTCAAGTGTATTTCCATCGAAGTGACTCAATGGTTTGTAGTTCATCGGAGCATCCACCATTAAAATATTTGTAAACCTGGCAGAGGAATGCAACATTTCATCAATGGGACAGCTGATGAAGCCTAGCTAATAATGTAGGACGTTTTAGGTTGGTGACTCTCTTTTGAATTCTGTCTAAGAGGAAGAGATCTGTAGCAGATGCACCGGCCAAATGTGGCAACAATACTCCATACATGGGCGAATGGTGGTCTTGTAAGGGTACATAATACTCTCAGGCGTAAGTAACTTTCTAGCACGGTAGACAGAGAGAGAGACCACCTTCTTTGCAATGTCCTCAATGTACCTGTTCCAACTCATGTTCCCCGTGAATGTTAAGCAGAAGAGTTTGAACAAAGTACTTTCAGGTAATGTCTCATTAACCATGGCTATTAGTGGTTGATCAGCTTTCTTGTAGTTATTGAAGGAAAGAATCTTAGTCTTGGCAGCATTAAATGTTGCCAACCATTTTTGTCTCCATTCCATTCCAGACTGGAAGTCTTCTTTTAGTATTTCTGCCATAGCCTTGGATATATGTTCATTTGTTTTCCCCTCTTGTGTGTTATAGAGCATGGTGACGTCAGCAAATATACCCATATCAGAAACAATTTTATTAGGGCGGTCATTTATGAATATCAGGAATAATAAAGCTCCAAGGATCGACCCCTAAGGTACTCCCACATTTATATCATATTGTTTTGACGGATTCAAATTTAAGAAGGATTTAATTATGTTAAATATTCGTCCAGTGATACCATAGGATTTGATTTTCATGAGAAGACCATCGTGCCATACCCTGTCAAAAGCCTCAAATATATCTAGGGCTACTGCCTAAGTCTCTCCTGCTTTATCAAGTGCTTGGTATATACGTTCAGAGATTACAGTTAGGATACAGTAGAACAGGCTTGCCTAAACTCATACTGTTGAGTTCTCAAAGGTAAAATCGTTGAACTTGACCTCTTAACAGACAAATTTCTGTCCGAAAACCGACCACAAAGATTTTCCCAAATCTCAGTACCCTGTATATAAAATTTCAAGTCTGTAGACTTAAATTTGGCCGAGTTATTGCGTAGGGAAATGTACACAGAAACACACACACACACACACACACACACACACACACACACACACACACACACGTTCACTTTTATAGATATATATATTTAAAAAAAAATTTTTTTTTTATTCAATTTTCACCCCAAACAAGGCACAGTGCCACTTTGAAGCAGGGGGCTACTATTAGGGACTTAATTAGCGGGGTCATTATGAAGGGAGAAGAGTAGAAAGATGTTTGTTAACATTACACTTGAACTTCTGCATATCATTGCAGTTGAGAAAGCAGAATCCCGGAAGGGAGTTCCAAAGACCCGCAGTTCTGGGGAAGAAATTATTGGAGTAAAAGGCTTTTTTGCACCTAGGGATCTCTACTGTAAAGTGATGAGACTTAGTAGCTTGTCGGGTATGTCGGGGGTAGTTACGTCGGGGAGGTACAAGTGTTTGCAGTTCGTCAGAGCATTCACCATTAAAGTATTTGTAGAACAGGCAGAGGGATGCAACATCTCATCGATGGGACAACGTGTGCAAACGTCAATAAAACGCAAAAAAAAAAAAATCCATAGTTAGTAGATTGGGAGAAAAGTATTAATAAAAACACTGTAAAATTAGTTTATATAGATATATAGATTCAATATTCAGCTTCCGATTTTAGTATTGTGAGATACAATAATTGAAATTTAAATGAGTAAACTAATTTTACAGTGTTTTTATTAATACTTTTCTCCCAATCTACTAACTATGGATTTTTTTTTTTTGCGTTTTATTGACGTTTGCACACGTTGCTATGTTGTATTTTATACTTTGTGTTTTTAGTTGCACGCAATTTTTAGAAAAGTTTCTGGTAGGTAGCTCATCCGTACAAGTTCTGATCCGAAGAATAGAATTTCTTCTTGTGTGAAGAACGAAAAGAATGTGCAGAATTCTAAAATATCCTGTATGTCTTTGTTTGAGTGATTCCGGTTTATAACGGCAACAGCAGAGCGTCTCTATTTGACCAAAGTTTTCAGTTTTAATGTTAATTTTGTTCACAATAAATACATAAATCAATAAATATTTAAAATAAACAAATTAAAACAAAAACAAAAAAAACAAGAAAGTCATTTACTTTTAATTTTGTTTAAGCGGGCGTAAAAAGTGGAAATAAATCAATTGTATTTTATTTGCACCTTAGAAAGGTGAACATATAAAGAAGGAAGCCACATTTTATTTTGATTCTATTCGATATATATATATATATATATATATATATATATATATATATATATATATATATATATATATATATTTATATATATATATATATATTTATTTGTAAAAAAAGGACATGTTTTCAAAAAATGATTTTTAAGAAAAACTTTAAATATTTTGTTACGCATTTAGTATATTAATAAAAAAAGTGTTAACAAATATAAAATGGAGGCAGTTTTTCGTCGTACGCAGCACAATTTTATGCACCTTTTTTTAAAGTTACATTTTCACCCCAAACAAAGCACATTGCTACTTTGGTATAGGGGGCTACTTTCAAGGGCAACAACTACTGGGGTACTATGTAGGGATTTGGGCAGCAAGATGTCAGTTCATGTTGCACTTGAACTTCTGCACGTCGGTACAGTTGGGGAAGAAGGGACCTGGAATGGAATTCCAAAGTCTAGCGGTTCTGGGGAAGAAACTACTGGAGTAGAAAGATCTTTTACATCTAGGGATCTCTACAGTGTGGGGGTGGGATTTAACAGCCTGTCGGGTTTGTCGAGGGTGCTCACGTCGTGGGGCACAAGTGCTTGCAGTTCGTCAGAGCATTCACCATTAAAATACTTGTAGAACAGGCAGAGGGATGCAACATTTCGTCGATGGGATAGAGGCTGAAGCTTAGATGCCAGTTCAGGGCCTATCAGATTTGCGACTCTCTTTTGAACCTTGTCTAGGACCGAGAGACTAGTAGCAGATGCACCAGCCCAGATGTGGCAGCAATACTCCATACATGGGCGAATGGTGGCCTTATAGAGGTACAGGATACTTTCGCGTGTTAGTAATTTTCTAGCACGGTAGAGAGAGTCCACCTTCCTCGCAGCGGCCCTGGCAATGCCTTCAATGTAATTGTTCCAACTCATGTTTCCTGTGAACGTTAGGCCAAGGAGTTTGAAAGATGTACTCTCAGATAAAGAGTCATTGGCCATTGCTATTGGTGGTAGAGAAGGTTTCTCGTAATTATTGAATGAAACTAGTTTAGTCTTGGCGGCATTGAACGTGACCATTTTTGTCCCCATTCCACTACAGATTGGAGGTCATCCTCTAGTGTTTCTGCCATTTCTTTAGATATGTGTTCATTTGTTTTCCTGTCGTGCCTGTTATAGAGTGTGGTGTCATCAGCATATATACCCATCTCCGAAACAATTTTATCAGGGAAGTCATTTATGAATTGTTCCCAATTAGTGTGAATTAGACTTATTATTTTGGGCTTCTGAAAATAAAGTTATTTCAAGTCAAATCCTAACAAGAGTATATATATATATATATATATAAAAAAACGTTTTGGTCTTCTTTTTATCGCTGGTTTTTGTAAATATTATCAGCCATAGTTTGCTCTGGTTCTATGTCTTATAATAATGGCTTTCTTTGTTACTTCCCTTCCTATGAAGTGATATTTAATATCTGTATGTGTAGCTCTTTAGTGAATTACTGAGTTCTGTGTCAAGACTATGCTTGCTTGGTTATTGTAATTAATTACTATGGGGTCTTTAGTTAATTCTGGTTTTAAAATAATTTTTAGAATGGTCTTTAGGTATAGCTCTTGTGCAGAATGTGAAAATGCAACAAATTCGACTTGACAAGTAGTAAATGCCAAAATCTGCTGCTTTTTAGATCCCCATGAAATAATAGGTTTATCTTTTGATACTCTAAAACAATATCCAGTTGTACTGTTTCGATCTTCATCGTTTTCCTAATCTTAATTTGAAAATCGTTCTGATTTTAAAGGATTTTTAGGTTTTCTAAAAATGAAAGATTGTTTCTTTGTCACTTTAGATAACGACGGATTTGTTTAGCCGTGTTTAAATCCTTAATTGTCGGCCTGGATAATTTCTGTGGTAGTTTTGTTACTGGTAACATATATCGGGTCTTGTTCTTGCCATTAAATATATGACTTTCTATGACCTGAGTTTATCGTCAATTATTTTAAGTTATGGGTCCGTATTTCTTTTATCATTTTGAACCGGTGTAGATAGTTTCTTGCAGTCTTGAATTCTAAACTTTAATAGGAGTTTGTTGATGTACCTCGATTAATTTATTTTAATAATTTCTTTTTTTTTCCATAAGTAAATTTATACCCAGAAATCACGATATCTGGCCCAAATCGGCAATTTTGATTTTTTTTAAATTTCAATCAATTCTTAACATCCATTAACATTGCTTAACAATATGATGCGATTAAAATGTCATCCATTAAATTAAAACCAGTAATTTCTTGCTTACACTTTACGTCTACAATTAGAGATCTACTTGGCATTGTGTGATTTGCTGTTCAATCAAATAATTATTACTTTGTTTGAAACCATAACGTGATTTGTTAAGCCTCCACACCTAATTTTTATTTTTCAGTTTGAAACTCTCTGATTCGTATTATTTTGATTTGATTTTGATGATTGTCGAACTCTATAAAATACACGGATCCTTACGCAAAACTCGTGGCATAATGAATAAAGTTCTTGGTAAAATTCAGTTGTAAAGTTACACTCTTCTTGAGGTTGAAGGGTCAATTCTCAGTGTGGGCGACACACAAAATATAATTATAAAACGAGAGCATGCTATATATTATTTATTTGAATTCTTTTGAGATGAGTAATTTGTGTATTTTTCTATCCCGTCGCGGTTAGCAACCTGACGGAAGCCAGAGGAATAGTTGGCCGAAACGTCGTGAAAGAACAACTATAATAATGAGGATAATAGTCCGCAAGAGAGCATGCTACTCTCGTGGATTAGATAATAGGTTCTATTCGTAATTCTTTGTAAATTCCCGATTTTGACAGAAAGATTCCCGAATTTAATAAGATACATCTGAAGAAGGTCGAGGGTTAGATCGACCAAAATCCACAGGGGGACTCATTCATATGTAATTTATTGATATTGGCATTCTGTAAATGTTCAGCGCAAATGGAGACGCTCTGATATTATATTATTGCATGATATTATTGTAGCTCTTTTATTAAAACTGCCAAAGTATTTGTCTAAGCTAGCAAGGACGCCCGACATAGCCCTGTCGTAAAGTACGCTTAAATATGATATTTTAATTAATGCAGATTTCGTATATATTATAATAGAGTTCATGTTCTATCGATTTTTATATATTATAAAATCAAAAATAAACAAAATATATCCATATAACTTGGGTACATCAGCTTGAATCGAAACTGAAAGCAAAACTTACGAATATATATATATATATATATATATATATATATATATATATATATATATATATATATATATATATATATATATATATATATATATATATATATATAACTTGCGTTTCTTTTAGCTATAATTGAAACCGAGACGAAAACTTATGAAAAATTCTTGGTAAAATTATTTATAAAAAATAAATGGCTTAAGTGCCATCAGCAATAATCGAAACCGAAACCAAAATTTGTGAAGAATTTTTGGTAAAATTATTTATTACAAGAGATGGAAGTCCACAACAATGAAACGACAGTCACTCTGATGTAAGCGTGACACACAAAATGAATAAAACACGCTATCTTATTAATATATTGATAATAATCAATACTTATCTCACAACTTCAAAAACACGATATTGTGGTTTTTAGTCAAATTTAAATTTTTAAAAAATTGTATGCAGTTGTTTTCTTTACTATTTCGTTTAGGAGTGATTTTTTTTTTTTTAGCGCGAAAGGAACGTTTTTGGAAGTTCAAGTGTGTATCTGCAATATTCATTGGGAAATGCAGGGGAATGCATCTTAATCTGGCGTGTACACTTGTTATATCCTATCCATCCGTCTAGAATGTTTAAATACTGCCTTCTATATGAGAGAGAGAGAGAGAGAGAGAGAGAGAGAGAGAGAGAGAGAGAGAGAGAGAGAGAGCATTCTGGAAGGTTTAGTTTTCACATAAAAACTGATTGCTTCATCGAATTAGTTTCTACGCATGCGCATCGTCTGCTTTGAATTAAATCGGAATGTTAACATGTAAGTGAAATGAAGGGTGAATTCTATATAACGGTGAAATTAATTTACAAACTAAGAAAATAAAACGCAGTTCTTGCTTTTCATTTGCGAATGACACATTTATACGACATGTTTTTGTAAATTATTCTTGCGATCAAATTACATTTACAAAATAAACCATCCAACCGGATAGCAAGAAGATAATCATAAACAAATGCCGACATCGTGAAAGTTGATATTTCATACAAGGAACGTCGGTCCATACGCCTTCTCCATCAAAATGATTATCATTTTATAAGATCTTGATGTCAGCGGCTGGCATTTGTCTTTGAATCAAAGAACCCGCTAATGAAATATCAATAAATCGACTTTTTATAGAATTTTATTTTTTTACACACGTATATATATATATATATATATATATATATATATATATATATATATATATATATATATATATATATATACTAGCATTGATGTCCGGCATTGCTCGGGTATTTGGAGGTGTATTTTGAGCAAAAAAAAAAAAAAAGCGGTCAATTTTTTAAACTTTGATTCCTATTATGATCACTTAAAATTTATTGTTTTGGGCTCAAATCAAGTTATTAAATTAGATTCATGTCCAAGAAACCGATACCTAAAATTTCAAGTGTTTAGACCCAAAATTATCGGAGGAGTTTGGTAGAGTTCTCAAAGGTCAAATCGTTGAACTTTGACACCTTAATCGCCAAATTTCTGTCCGAAAACCGATCAAATAGATTTTCCAAAATCTCAATACCCTGTATATATAATTTTGAGTCTGTAGACTAAAAATTGACAGAGTTATTGCGTAAGGAAATGTACACACACAGACAAACACACAGATACACAGACATGTTCACTTATATATATATATATATATATATATATATATATATATATATATATATATATATGCGTGTGTGTGTGTGTATAAATTCTCGTTTTAACGTTCACAGTGAACATGAGCTGGAACAAATACATTGAGAGCATTACCAAGGTTTCTGCGTTGAAAGTGTGCTCTCTCTCTATCGTGCTTTCTTACATCTAGGTATCTCTACTGTGTAGGGGTGAGATTTTTTTTTTTTTGTATGTCGGGTGCATTTACGTCAAGTGGACCACAAGGGCTTGTAGTTCGTGGAAGCATTCATCATTAAACTACTCGTAAAACGGATGCAACATTTCGTCGATGGGACAGAGATTGAAGCTTAGATGACAGTTCAGGACCTATCAAGTTGACGACTCTCTTTTGAACTCTGTCCAAGAGTGAGAGACTAGTAGCAGATGCATCAGCTCAAATGTCACGACAATACTCCATACATGGGCGAATGGTGGCCTTTTTTTTTTCAATCTTCACCCCAAACAAGGTAAATTCCACTTTGAAGTAGGGGGCTAATCTTGGGGACAATTAACGGGGGCGTTATGAAAGGAGATGAGTAGAAAGATGTTTGTTCACATTACACTTGAACTTCTGCATATCAGTACAGTTGGGAAAGCAGAATCCCGGAAGGGAGTTCCAAAGACTTGCAGTTCTGGGGAAGAAACTATTGGAGTAAAAGGCTTTCTCACACCTAGAGATCTCTACCGTAAAGGGGTGAGACTTAGTTGCTTGTCGGGTTTGTCAGGGGTAATCACGTCGAGGAGGTACAAGTGCTTGCAGTTCGTTAGAGTAGCCACCATTAAAGTAGTTGTAGAACAGGCAGAGGGATGCAACATCTCGTCGATGGGACAGGGGCTGAAACTTAGATGACAGTTCAGGACCTATCAAGTTGACGACTCTCTTTTGAACCCTGTCCAGGAGTGAGAGACAAGTAACAAATGCACCAGCCCAAATGTGACAACGGTACTCCATACATGGGCGAATGGTGGATACAGGATACTTTCAGGCGTAAGTAATTTTCTAGCACAGTAGAAAGAGCCCAACTTTTTTTGCAGCAGCCTTGGCAATGCTCTCAATGTATATATTCCAGTTCATATTCCCTGTCAACGTTAGGCCGAGGAGTTAAAAGGAAGTACTTTCAGGCAGTGTATTCTTAGCCATTGCTATTGGTGGCAGAAATGGTTTCTTGTAGTTATTGAAGGAAACAAGCTTAGTCTTGGCAGCATTGAATGTGACCATCCATTTTTGTCCCCATTCCACTACAGATTGGAGGTCATCCTCTAGTGATTCTGCCATATCCTTAGATATGTGTTCATTTGTTTTCCCCTCATGCCTGTTATAGAGGGTGGTGTCATCGGCAAATATACCCATCGCCGAAACAATTTTATCAGGGAGGTCATTTATGAATATCAGGAACAATAAAGGTCCAAGGATAGACTCTTGGGGTACTTCCGCATTTATATCATATTGTTTAGATGTACGACTGTCGAGGACAACTTTGATTTTTCTCTTACTTAAGAAGGATTTAATTACAATGTGTATTCTTCCAGTTATACCATATGATCTAATTTTCCTTAGAAGACCATCGTGCCATACCCTGTCAAAAGCCTTAGATATGTCAAGGGCTACCGCTCTATCTTCTCCTCTTTTGTCCGGTGAACGGTATATACGTTCAGAGACTACAGTTAAGATATCTGCTGTTGAACGGCTTGCCTGAATCCATATTGTTTGTTGGTCAGGAGTTTAGCAGTTGCTAGGGCTTGATTAACTAAGGACTCAAACATTTTGGCGAAAAGTGGAAGGAGGCTAATGGGGCGATAATTTAGTGGGTCAGTTCTTTCACCAGAATTCTTGAAGACTGGGACCACAGAAGAAATTTTCTAGCCTTGTAGAGGTACAGGATATTTTCAGGCATAAATAACTTTCTAGCATGGTAGAGAGAGAGCCCACCATCAACGCAGCAGCCTTGGCAATGCTCTCAATGTATCTGTTCCAGCTCATGTTCTCTGTGAATGTTAAGCCGAGGAGTTTGAAAGAAGTGTTTTAGTTAATGTATCTTTAGCCATAGCTATTAATGGGTGAGAAGGTTTCTTGTAATTATTGAAGGAAATAAGTTTAGTCTTAGCTGCATTAATTGTTACCATGCATTACTGTCCCCATTCCAGTACAGATTAGAGATTATCCTCTAGTGTTTTTGCCATTTCCTTAGATATGTGTTCATTTGTTTTTCTTTCGTGCCTTGTTTTGTACAATTATGCAGAAGAAAAAATATATATAACTCAAAGAACAGTACTTGTTCTGACTTCGTTCAGAGTACAGAAATATCTATTGAATTGAGTAACAGAAATATTGGTCTCAATTCAATGTTCCCCTTTTTGGGTCAGTTTGATTTTTTCCATCAACCTCTTGTCCTTGTTAGTATCAAATTCATTCAACGAAAATTTACATAATTTTTATTCACGCTGGTTTATATATATATATATATATATATATATATATATATATATATATATATATATATATATATATATATATATATACTAGCATGGGTGCCCGGCGTTACCCGGCGTTGCCAGGGTATTTGGAGGTTGCGTTGAACAAAAAATAAAAAATAAAAGTGGTAATAGGAAGGCAGACTCGAACCCGTACTGCGAAGGAGGAAAAGAACGAGAAAAAACGTAGCGTCTTTGTTGTTACGACCACCGTCAAACCGGAAGTGACGTAGGTTTAAATGAAGGCTAGGCAATCGAAAAGACGGGATGACTTTCGAAAATATCGGCGAAAAAGCGACCCCTCCCTGTAGAAAAGTGCCCAGTTGAGGGTAACGAAATTAATGTTTTTAGCCAATTTTTCGGTATTTTCATCTGAAGGGTCAAGCTTCAAACGATACTGATCTTGTGAAAATCCGCCGCCTCTGTCGAAAGTTTCAGGCAGGCATGCAAACATACATACATAAATACATTTATATATTGGTAGCTCAAATTTTCGACCTTAAAAAAATTGCCCTATCTTTGAATACCCTTTATTTTTTTATTTTTTATTTTTATTTTTTATTTTTTACAAGGAGGTCACCATTTATCAAGGCCCGGAAGCCACTCAGGGATAAGGGTTATTGCAAGTACAGTACGTTGTACGTTAATGTTGAGATTTCATAAAGTTTCTACTTAAGGGGGCGGTTCACCAGGAATTTGTTTACGTTGGATTTGAAGACATCCAAGTTGTAGTCAGGTGGGAAACAGACAGATGGAACAGAGTTCCACTGGCCTGCTGTTCTAAGAAAGAAGCTGTGTTCATGGAATCTACGTTTTGATTTAGGCACTGATAGAGAGTGGGGAAAATTTTTGACAGTGGCTTCAGCTAGACGGGTGTTTTTCGTAAAAGATTGACGAGGGGGGACCAGAGATTGGAGTTCAGACGAGAACTTGTCATGGAAATAGCTGTAAAACAAAGACAGGCTCGCAACGTCTCTTCTGTGGGAGAGAGGTTGCAGGGAAGAGAAACCCCAGAGGTCAATTTTTTAAACTTTGATTCCTATTATGACCCGTTAAAATTTATTCTTCTGAGCTAAAATCAAGTTATTAAGTTAGATCCATGTCCAAGAAACCTATATCACAAATTTTAGGTGTTTACACCCAAAATTCTCGGAGGAGTTTGGTAGAGTTCTCAAAGGTCAAATTGTTGTACTTTTACCCATTAACAGCCAAATTTCTGGCTGAAAACTGATCAAATAGATTTTCCAAAATCTCAATACCCTGTATATCAAATTTTGAGTCTGTAGACTGAAGAGTGACAGAGTTATTGTGTAGGGAAATGTACACAGACACACACACAGAGACAGACAGACAGACGGACAGACAGTTTCACTTCATGCATATATATATATATATATATATATATATATATATATCAATATCTATATATATATATATATATATATATATATATATATATATATATATATATATATATATATATATATACCAGCATGGGTGCCCGGCGTTGCCTGGCGTTGCCCGGCGTTTGAAAGTGTATGCTGAACAAAAAAAAACCGGTCATTTTTTTAAACTTTGACCCCCATTATGACCCCTTAACGTTTATTGTTTTTGGCTCAAATCAAGTTATTAAGTTAGATCCATGTCCAAGGAACCTATATCTAAAGTTTCAAGTGTTTAGACCCCAAAATTGTCGGAGTAGTTTGGTAGAGTTCTTAAAGGTCAAATCGTTTAACATTGACCCCTTAACAGAGAAATTTCTGGCCGAAAACCAATCACATGAATTTTCCCAAATCTCAGTAACCTGTATATCAAATTTCGAGTCTGTAGACTAAAAATTGACAGAGTTATTGCGTAGGGAAATGTACACAGACACACAGACAGACACACACAGACACACAGACACGTTCACATTTATAGATATACTAGCATTTCAACCCGGCGTTGCTCGGATGTTTGGAGGTGTACGCTGAGCAAAAAAACAAAACAAAACAAAAACAAAAACAAAAACGGTCAATCTTTTACCACTATTATGACCCCTTAACATTTATTGTTTTGGGCTCAAATCAAGTTATTATGTTAGATCCATGTTCAAGTAACCTATATCTAAAATTTCAAGTGTTTAGACCCAAAATTGTGGGAGGGGATTGGTAGAGTTCTCAAAGGTTAAATCGTTTAATTTTGCACCCATTAAAAGCCAAATTTCTGGCCAAAACCCAATCACATCGATTTTCCCAAATCTCAGTACCCTGTATATCAAATTTTGAGTCTGTAGACTGAAAATTGACAGAGCTATTTTGAAGGAAAATGTACACAGACACACGATCAGACACACACACAGACACACACACAGACACATTCACTTTTATATATATATATATATATATATATATATATATATATATATAGTAAGTTATGAAAATATATATGGCAATTAAACTACACAGACTATTCCTCGTTTCATTCTCGTGAGCATTCGTCAGGCTTAGGCATAATGAAACGCGAAATAATCTGTGTAGCTTAATTGCCATATATATTTTCATAACTTACTACCTTGCACTACTTACGTATTAAGCACTGTTGAAGTAAACACTGAAAATTCACGCATAAATGGAAATGTATAAAAAAGAATACGAAAAGTATAAAAGCTTATAACTTTTCTTTATTCGTTTTCAATTGGTGACGTGCAGGAATACAAAATAATATTATGAAAAAAAATTTTAAACTTTTTTTACAGGTACATATTTTCGACCGATCCTTCAGTCTTCATCGGTGTAGTGAAAGTGATGAGCACACACACACACACATATATATATATATATATAATTATTTTTTTAATATAATAATTAAATACCTACAGACACTAGTGTTTCATCCTTTCGGGATTCTTCAGTGCAGGGTGTCACGATTACTACCAGTCGAACGATTCGAACCCCGCGACACGAGACATCTCTGGCTCGATTAGCGGAGGCCGTATCCATTCGGCTACTATTAACCGTGTGAAATAGCGTTGAATTTTAAACATTTTAATTTAAATGTTCATTACGTCAGACAGACAGTGATAAAATCGTTATACGAAGATCTACGCATATATATATATATATATATATATATATATATATATATATATATATATATATATATATATATATATATATATGCGTAGATATAAGATCTACGCATATATATATATATATATATATATATATATATATATAATATATATATATATACAGAGAGAGAGAGAGAGAGAGAGAGAGAGAGAGAGAGAGAGAGAGAGAGAGAGAGAGAGAGATTTATACAGGGTGGAACGAAAAATTTGTCGCCCTAGAGAAAACAACACTACAACTTTAAACTTTTATTGAAAAAAATCAAATTAACTTCAGGTTTCAGGTAACTTGATTATGTAGTACAGATGACATCAATTCAGTGTACCGACTTTAGCCTCAACCACTGCCTCAATACTAGTCCGGAACTGGGAGTATGCATTTCCATAAGCACCAGCGGGATCTCGGCGAAT